>NC_135306.1:188986570-189286570 GCF_048772815.1 Callospermophilus lateralis | reverse complement strand
CTTCTCCGGAGACTCCTGCTTAGTACTCTGCACTTAGAGGTACAAGTCCTATATTTGAGTCCTGTCATCTGATCCTTGCTGATGAATGCAGTGATTTCATTTAAACTCTATAAGCATCCTGTCCCGTATATTCAAAGTGAAGCCAGTGATAATTGAGCTCCTTGTGAGAACCAAAAGCACTAATGTTTGTGAATGTGGCTTATGAAACTCTAATGAACCACACAGCCAGAGGGGGGATGATCATTTATTGTGGGGAAAGATTTCTCCTGATGACCTCACAGTTATAATCACACAGTGACCATTGACACCATGTGCACAAAATGGCAGCCTTGACCTTGGCCATGACTGCAGTTCAGAGAACGTCAGAGTTTGGGCTGCTTCAGGCGTGATGTGCCCAGAGTCATATTCCATCAGGATGCAGCTGAATTGTCCCTCATTTCTTCAAAGAACCTGGTTCGCAGAATGTGCTTGAATAATAGGCGCAGTCAGCCATCAGGAAGAATTTCACTAAGTGGATTGAAATGATTAAAAACTATCCCTTTCCTAAGAGCTCCCTACCTAGAGATATTTAAAATAGAATAGGTACTTGATTATTTTTTTTGGAATTGCTACCAGAGGCAGAGGTCAATGACCTGGAAGGGTGCTATAGTTTGGATGTTGAGTATCTCCCAAAGGTCCATGTGCTTAAAAGTTTGGTCCCTAGGGCCGCACTATTATGAGGTGCTATGGACCTTTGTGGGTTGAACCTTATAGGAGGTCCTTAGATCATTGGGATTATGCCTTTGAAGGTGACCCAGACATGAGGGTAGCAATTTGCACTGCCATTGCCTTCTAGCATGCCCGCCAGAGGCCGAAAGCAATGGGTCTACACAATCTTGGAGTGGAACCCCTAGAACTGTAGTTATGTAAAACTTTATGGTAATTGTCTCAGGTATTTTGTTATAGTAACAGAAAGATGACTAACACGGAAGGTCTTTTCCATGTATGTCCTGCTAGACTGTTCTAGCATTAGAGTCCTTTTCTCAGTGATGCCAATCATCCTCATTTAGCTGCTTCATTTAGATCCTTGATCATTAGATTGGCTGCATTTGTGATACATTAAGACAGTAATTTTGGGAGGTGTATTTTCAAGCACACACAGTCTCCAAAGAACACATATCTATTTTTATATACTTCTGAATACAGGCACTATGACATTCAGTTTCTGTAGAAAAGTCTGTGATTATTACTTATGATAATAAATACCTTGTGTTTATATAGTGCATTAAGTCCTCCAGTATACTGTTATTAGACCTCAGAACAATGATTAAAATAAAGATAAGCAATTATTATGGTCCATATTTTACAAAAGACAAAACAAAGAAAAAGATGTTTAACAAGTGGCCTGAGACAACAAAGCCTGTTTGTAACTGAGGTGAGTCCTGGGCCCAGAACATTTTCTGCCACTCACAGAAAAAAAATAATTGACTTTCATTGCATAGACCACCTGAGACAGAAATGGGATGAGAAGGGTCAGGGAATTTCAGGCTGCTACTCACATGGCTAGCTATCTTTCCAGTTCCCCGAAATCCCAGGTAATTATCTCTAAGCTAGACCTGTATTCCTGTAACAAGACATTCTGGGTATTCTGACCACAGAAAAGCAGGCCAAGCGTTCCTCGCCCTACCTAAGGGTCTGACACATATACCAGCTCCTAACAGCAAATTTCAGAGTTTTGTTTTCTTTCTCCCCACTGAGCTACATTCTCAGCCCTTTTTATTTTACTTTGAGGCAGGGTCTCACTAAGTTGTCCAGGCTGGCTTTGAATTTGCGATCCTCCTGCTTCAGCCTCCCAAGTAGTTGCATTGCAAATGTGTGCCACCATGCCCTGCAAATCTTAGAAACTTCTTGCAATGTCACTTTTCCCCCTCTGCCTTAACACTCAGAATTATCAGCCTGCTATGGTTACAGAAGAACAGTTGTAATGTGACTTATAATTGATGGAAAATACTGAATCATATCTTCTTAACTACAAAGTTATTATTAGAAAAGTGCTCAACTTTAAGCAATTTTTCAAATCACATTTAAGAGGTAGAAGGAAGACCACATGATTATCTTCACAACTAGGAAGCTGAAATTCCTCCTGTAGTATGATCTGGGTTCACATCCCAGATGCAGGGGGCTTATGGACTCTTGATATCAGACTGACTCATAAAATTCTGTGTTTGGTGTTAGTAGTGGATTATGATGGAAACCTTAGCTTTCACTATTGTTCCCATTTCATGTTTCAATTTTTTTTTTTTTTTACATTTTGGGGTTTTTTAAATTGTAGTTGGACACAATACCTTTATTTTATTTTTACGTGGTACCGAGGATCAAACCTAGCACCCCACACATGGGTTAGGGTTAGGGTTAGGGTTAGGGTTAGGGTTAGGGTCTAGGCAAGCACTCTGCCGCTGAGCCACAACCCAGCCCCTCATGTTTCAATTTTTGATACAAGTATTTTATTAATGACAGTAACTGCCTTCAAATTACTTTGGGGGCCCTTAGAAAAATGAAAACTCATTAAAAATCACAAAAACAAGCCAATGTACATAATTTTCAGATAGGCTGATATTGATAAAATAGAAAAATTCCAACAATTATAACTAAATATAAAATGGTACTTAATGCAAAACAATTAATACTGCTTGAACATTGTCCTCCTTTATAAATAAAGAATACCTAGTTGAATTGAAGATTATTTTCCCAGAAAAATCTGAGTGTCACAAAATTCTATCAATCTAGGCCCAAATAAATATCTGTATAGGATAAATTCCTATTATTTTGAAAGAAGAGAGATAAGAAATTATTTAATATTCAGAATTAGAGTTTATTTTAAAAGAATACATATTAATTTTTTTCATGCATAATACATATTTAAGGTTAGGTATATCTGGGAATTAATAAAGAGAATGAAACATGTAATTGAAATGTTACAGTTCAAAATAAGCCTATGTTACATAATAATGAATGTTAAACACAAAAGCTCCATGTTATTTCATTTATTTCAAATATTTCTCAAACAGCACAATAATTTTTAAATATTGGGCACAGAATTATCAGGTTAGCACATCAGTAATACGTATTCCTCTGTATTAACAGATTATGTCTACATTTTAAGAGGCAAATTTGGATTAAATTCTTATATAACTTTACCACTGAGCTAAGAATAAATATAGAAAAATATTGGTCTGATTCGTTGAGAGGATTTTTTATTAGAAATGAGATATTAAAATAAATTTTATGTAAACTTAATATAGCCTAATTGGGGCACAGATTGCATATGATTCAGAAAATAAACCCCAAACCAAAATAAAAAGAAAATCAGCTTTTATTTTTTAAGGTTAAGCCATGGAGTTTCAAGATATAAATAATAATTATTCCAAATTGGTTTCTATAACCCATTGGGCACAATCTCTTTCTTCAAGATGGTCAACACGCGTGAGTGCCTTATGAATTCCAGAGAACGCGTGCCCCTTTCTGTACCAGCTCCTCTACTTAGAATAAATTGTTTTCCCCACAAACACAATGCCTTTATGATATTTTTTTTTTTAAAAAGAACAAAACCCGCAGCATCCAAATAGGGCAAAGTGCTTGGAAACCATATATATATAAAAAAATAGGGCTGGGGATGTGGCTCAAGCGGTAGCGTGCTCGCCTGGCATGCATGCAGCCCGGGTTTGATCCTCAACACCACATACAAAAAAGATGTTGTGTCAGCCGAAAACTAAAAAATAAATATTAAAAAAATTTAAAAAAATAAAATAAAATGACAACCTAAGTGTTTTAAATCATAAGGTTAATAGACATAAAGGCACATTTGTATAGAACTTTTCATACCAAATCATATCAAAGCTCCCTCATTACTGATGTATGTTCATTCCTGCAGAAGAAATATGGAATCTGATTAACAGCAAAAGGATACTTCAGATATTATTGTCTTTCTGGATCAAGAAATTTAAAATAAAATAAAAGTCTCAGGAAGAAAATATCAAGTGGAATCCATTTTTACTGTGTCACCTTAAATTTACCAAACTACTGTTTTGTCAGTCTCGGTGAGTTAATTTTCTGGTAGTGGAGCCAAGTTGGGTACACAGCCATGTACAATCTTACACCCATGCTCACTATCCCTGCAAAATAACCTTGGGAAGCTTTGATGATTAAAAAAAAAAAATTGTCTTTGAAATTAAACAACCTGGCTAGGGTTACCTCTATTTATCCTGACCTTTCATATTAGGATAGGAATCCAGTGAAACTAAAGGCTGGGCCGGAGGAAACCGTTCATTCTGCCTAGGGGATACCCAGGTCCAGATCTCTACCTTCACCCATTCATTGGCTTATTTATTCACCAAAAATGTACTGAATGCTGCTACATGCTGAGAGTTGCTATAGTCACTGAGGTAGCCAAGGGTCCAGGGGCAGAACCCCAAACCCCACTCACATAGAACTTACACTTTTCTTCATATTCTTGTCTCCAAAGCCCACATGGGCAAGAGTCCACCAAATTAACTAAATGTGCCAAAGGGCCAAGTTTGTGTGCACACATTTTATGATAGATTTACACTGTAACTTGATCCTAAAGTGTTCTTAAAAAAAACCAAAAAAACAAAAAAAAACTTCCCACACCCAAGGTGTTATCTCACAGATAATGGAAATAGGACACTTGAAATGGGGTGGAATATGAACTTCATTTTTATACATCCTTGCGTTGTTGAACTGGTTACAAAGAGTGTGGTTTGATTTTGTAACTAAATATAATTTCATGAAATTTTTTGAAACTTACACTATGGGCCCCTCAATATTCCCGAGAGTTTAAAGTGAAACAGAGGGAGGTGAAGGCGACCCAGAGAAAGATCTAGAGTCAAGGGGAAAGAAGAGCAATGCCTTAAGGAGATTCCTTCTCTAATATGGAACGAAATAACCACCAAGTTCACTAGCAGAAAAGGGGCACAGTCAGAACTCCAACACTCAAAAAGTGGCAACTGAGAAAAGAAATCAATTCAGTGGTGGTGTTGGGTGGCAGAATGGCAAGATTCCCAAGTACTCCCTGACTTCTCAAAATCTCTGGGGACAAGTCAAGCCAATCTTGAGAATTCTCACTGAAAATTCCAAACCCAATAAAAAGCAAACTGTGAGGACATCCTGTATTTTCCTTCTTCTCTGGGAAGTAGTGGAAACAGTTGTGAAGAGCTGTTTGAGAAAACAGAGGAAATGTTCAAGTAGGCTGCCTCTGGAGTGGAAACCCAGAAATGGAAATCCCAGAGCTATGTCCCTAATGGGTCATGGTTTTCAAGCCACAGGTATGTGCCACCAAAAGGAGATACACAGCTGGACGTGGTGGCAAAGGCCTATAATCCCAGCTACTCGGGAGGCTGAGGTAGGAGGATGGCAAGTTCAAGGCCAGCCTCAGCAAACTACAAAGACGTTGTTTCAAAGTAAGATTAAAAGGGTTGGGGATGTAGCTCAGTGGTAGAATGCTTGCCTACCATGTAGAAGACCCCAGAGTCAATCTCCAGTCCCACACACACAAATAAAAGGAGAAGTACTTTCCCCTCCCCTGAAACCAGGAGGTGTAAACTCTGACACTGGACCAGTAACAAACCTCTGAAGGCAGAGCAGAGTCCAAACTGTTCAATAATTCTGTCTCACTTCAGATGCATCCTACCCTGCTCCTTGTTCTCAGGCTATTTGAAAAAACAAACAAACAAAAAAAACCCAAAAAATACAGACAGCCCTTTAACTGTAGACCCTAAGGAAAATGCAAATTATAACACAATAAAAGTAAATAAATAGAAAATATAACATGGATAGAACTGTCAAAGCATGATCAAGATAAAAAGAAATGCAATGTGCCAATGCAGGTGTGTATAATACACACACAGAGCAAGAAAAAAGATACATAAATAACCAGCCTACAAAATAAAACTCAAGAAACAAGAGAAAAAAATTTGACATGTACATTTAACTAAAATAACCTAAAGAAAGCATGAGTTACTTCATAAGACGATAAAACAACAGGATGAGATGAAAACAAAAAAGGCAGATCTAAAGAAACAGATGCCAAAACATCATTAAAAAATTCACAAACAAATAAAAATGCCCGTTGATAGAATGATGACAGTGTAAAAGAATATCACAGATTTACAATTGAAACGACAATTTACAAATTGCATTTGAAAAAGATAAATATATTAAAGCAGTGCAGAAGAGGAGAAACAAGAAGGTTTGAAAAAAAAATCACATCCAGTTCTTCTGTCTAGAAATAACCATCATTACCACAAGGAGAACATCATTCCAGATGCTTTTCATCTGGATATAAGAATTGGAGGATGGATGAATCAAGTAGATACATAGAAATAACATCATAAACACTGAAAGAGGTTGTGTTTACTATTTACTAACAAATATATTCCATTTAATTCCTCAAGAAGCTAACTGACATGAAGGATAAAGATTATCAATAATATAATAATAACAATAGATATCTTTAAACAGCAAACTCACCAAAGAAGGTGGAAAAAAGTATTAAAAGAACTAACACAAGAAACTTTCCCTAAAGAGATCTCGATCTTGTAAGTAATAAATGTGCCACTGTTCTACACACTTTACATATATTAACTCAAAATACTCCAACAGCTCTATGAGGTATATGCAATAATTGTTTACATTTTACAGAAAAAGAATCTGAGCCATGAAGAAGCTAAGTAAGTTGCTAACGCCCTACAGTGAATATTATTAAGCTCTGTAGCATTGAATCTACCTATTGTAAAGGGCACCTAGGGTCCTAGGAAGATTAAATTGTAAAGCTCACAACTTCAAAATGTATCATCAGGGATTAAAAAAAAAAAAAAAAAAACTTCCCAGATATTCAGTCAGAAAATGTAAATCACTAACAATAGGAAATAATCCTGCTGCAACCTTTTCCACAATAAGGTTAAATGCCAGAAATGCAGAGAAGAAATGACTACATAACTCTTCTGAAATACAGTGTGACCCAAGAATAGTATTGCTATTCAAATGTAAAAGCAACATAGATAAAAGAACTCAATGAAACAGTACCAATGAGCTATTTTAGAAGAGAAAGAGTGTTTACAATGAAATCTAGCCAATTAAACGATAAATTCAAATAAAGACCTTAAGAACAGAGAATCTTTGGTTAAAGAATATGGCAAAAAAAATGAATACTGGAAAGCAGTTATGCATATGGCTGTATAAAAAAACAAACATGATATAAGACGATATCATACAAATAAAAAAAACATAATTAAGTGTCAATAATAAAATAATGTAAGTGATATAACAATAAAAATCAAAATGAAGGAGAAGGCGACAGGAGAATAAAGTTTTGAGTTCTCATCTTTCATAGGGAATAAATTAGTACCGCCTAACAGTGAATTATTTAGGGTAAGCAATAATGTCTACAACCTGTTAAAGTATTTCCTAATCTCTTCCTAACATTAAGGGGATATTTTAAGAAATGATAAGTCCTGTGATAAAGAAATGTTTATCCGAAGCTAGTGATTCCTTTAATCCTTCTTCTTCTTTCAATTTAAGTAAAATTAAAGGTACTAATTTTGTTTAAAAATAGCAGGTCAAGAATGATCCCATTTTGTATGAGTGACAGAATCCTGAGTGTCCATACTGTGTATGGGCATCTATCCATCCATCCATCCACCCACTGTTCTATTCGTATGTGTTCAGAAATGCATTAACATCATAGTTACTTTTAAAAACATAAATCATCTTTAAAAGCAAAATTAATAAAGTGATTTTAATATAAATAAAGAAGTAAAGAATCATAGGTCAAGGAGCTGGGACTTTTAAAATCTCCTCTTTTATATGCTAAAGAGAAAGAGATTAAAAGAGAGACAGAGAGGGAGAGAGAATTAAATGCTAAGGGTCACATAAGCTGTTGTGATCTGAGCCAACATTCATCCTATTCCAGGTATTCTGATTTTCTATTAGGACTTCAAGCAGTGCAGAAGAGGATAAAGAAGAAAATTTGAAGAAAAAAAAAAATCACACCCAGTTCTTCTGTCTAGAAATAACCATCATTACCACAAGGAGAACATCATTCCAGACGCTTTTCATCTGGGTGTAAGAATCGGTGGATGGATGGATGGTCAGGTAGATACATAGAAATAATATCATAAAACAGAAAGGGATTGTATGTACTATTTACTAATAAATACATTCCATTTAATCCCTCAACTATAATATTGTTCAAAGTGACATAAGAAACCAGTTGCAGAGCTGGCAGTGAAACCCAGATCTTTAAAGGTGAGGGTCTGTATCCTGAAGATGGTGTGTTTCTCTAACACACATACTTCACACTAATAGCACAGCCCCACCTGCACACAGGTACACGTGGCCTACCAGCCCGCTGATCCTACATCCAAGGAGTGAATCTTGCCTGCACCCACTGAAGGGATTTTCCTCGTCTGGCTTGTCATCCCCTACTCTGACACGGAAGTTCTCATGCCAGGACGCTGGAGCATGCACGAGAGAAGGTGCATGCATGAGAAAGATTTCAAAGGGAAGGGCAGCTGAAGGCAAGAGGGTAGGAAGAGGAAGAGGGTTGGGGACAAGGATGTGCATCCTGGGGTGGGAAAGGGATGACAGGCAGGCGCAGAGCATACACACGCACTACGTATAAAGGGAAGAAAGCTGAGGATGGTGTAAGATAGAAGAAGAGCGTCTGGTAGATAATTTCCTACTGTCATATCCTGCCCGGAACAGAAATGGGGAGGTGACAGGAGCGAATCAAGTTCAAGGAGACCAAGTTTGATTCACTCGTAAAAGCAAGTCAAGACAAGATTAAAAAGGAGCTTTTCTCAAGAGGCCAATGTCTGTGACACCCGGGCAAGACAGTGTGTGGACCCCTGAGAGACCCAGCAATCTCTGTGGTGGGGCCAGAGGATCCACTTTCCCTGAGGAAGCAATTCAAAAGGATCACAAGCGACTCAGGAAGCCAGGCGCGTGGGACACATAACTCTGGGTGAAGACACTGGATATCTGGAGCTTGTCCTTTCCCCCAGGTGATAAGCCTTACTCCACCCCAGGAGGGACACTTTGTGGCACACACAACAGCAAGAATCCAAGAACCTGGCTACATTTTGGAGGGCACTGACCCACTGTGTGCCTACCTAACAAAAAGCCACGTAGCTCCTCAGACCACTCCTGGTCACATGAATTGCGTCACCCTACTTGAGTTTCTATCAAGCATTGTCACAACTTTCTGGGCTCCCCTGGAGGCCACACACACAAAAAAGCAGGAGGTCTTTTTAACGACCACTAACTGGAGCCCTCTGCAGCCTCCCTGGATCCTTTTCCTTGCTCAGTACCGTCACCAGGGTCATCTCCTCTAGTCTAAAGCCTTCAAGGGCTCTCTAAAGGCTTCAGGAGTCAGCACCAAGTGCTTTGCTCAGTCTCCCACTTCCTCTCTGATCTGGCACCTGGGGAGCCTCGTGGTCTCCCTTTCTTGCCCATCATTTCTGGCACCCAATGCTGCAATCGCAATATGTTCCCCAACATTTCCAGTTTGTACCATGCACCCACCACTCCACACCTCTATTGTGGTGTTGCCACAGCCAGGCATGCCTTTATTCACTATCTTTCTATCAAAATCCCACTCATCTGACAAAGCCGAGCTCACAGACTCCCCACCCCCTGAGCTGCCGTCAGAATTAAGCATTCCTTCCTTCCTGCCTTCCAGCGCCACGGTACTTGCTTTGACCTCTACTTAGTACCTAGTTGATTTTGCCTTGAATTAACTGCTGTTTAAAATTTGTCAACTGAAACCTGTCCTTATAGGTGGTAAGTGAAGGAGCATTTATGGAACATCTAATGTGGGTGCCAGGTATTTTCTTAGCCATCATCTGATTGTCCTGTGTTACTATTATGGAGCAGAATGCTCATAGGTTATGTGTCTTGGCCGTGTTAGTCCATGAAGAAAGGGGGCAGATGAGAGGTCACTAAAATATGTCTCTTTTGGGGATGTGATAACAGAAATGAGAAAGAGTTAGACTGATCATTACAACTGGATGGCACAGAGACAAGAGGGACAGATATTTACTCTTGATAAGTCTGTTTTAGAAAAATACCCTAGTCAGAAATGACATCATCTTTTTTTCTCTGCTTGTTTTTGTTTACCCTACCCAGAATCTCAACACCCTGTCTCCACTCTGCTCGGCATCAGAGCCTATCGGGCCAGATAGTTCGAACCCCTGACTAGCCACACGTTCACTTCCTTCTGTGGACGTTTGGCAAGATGGTGCCCTTTACGCTGCCTCAGTGTTTTTTTTTTTGTGTGTGTGAACTAGGGAGTTTGGGCTGAAGGGTCTTGAAGGTCTCTCACAGTTCTATAAAAATCTTAGGATTCTATGTTGAAGGAGCATATACAAAAGGAGTTTGGGATTGGCTCATTCTTCAGGCCAACTTGCAAACACTGATATGGAAAATTAAACAGGGCAACAGTGTAGGAGATCAAAATTCTCTCTCTTGTGCATGTGACAGTGTGTGTATTCTGTGAATGTTCTCTGTGTGTGTGCAAGAGGAGAAGACTGGAAGCTGTCAATCCATCAGAATATATTATTATATTATATTGTTTTTTGGAGCTGGGGTGTAACTCGATGGCAGAACACTTGTCTAGCGTGTGTGAGATCTTGGGTTCGAACCATCATTTTCTGGTTAGGGCATTTTCTTTTCTAAAACAGACTTAACAAAAAAAAAGAAAGAAAGAAAAAAGAAAGAAAGAAAGAAAGAAAGAAAGAAAGAAAGAAAGAAAGAAGAAGAAAGAAAGAAAGAAAGAAGAGAAAAAATTGTTCCTACCTAAATTGTTTCTGCGTATACATCTAAATAACAAAAATATTGCTTGTTTATTCCCCACTAGGAATAATTCCCCACTTGTTTAATCAATAAGGATTTATTTTAAATGCATTAATCTTACAGTTAAGGATCACTTAAAACCTCACAGACCTACAGAATCCAATGATCACATAAACGAGGAAGTTCTCCTCATTTCCTTCTAACCCCTGACTAATCATCCAGAAGATGTTCTGCTGGATACACTAACAAATAACTCCACAGTGCCAGGTCAACTTCTGCACGAGACCAAGCATGCCACAGTTGAGTCCAGTCAGATCATCAATGAAAGCACACTGCTCCTTCACTGATCTAAATTCAACATTATCCATTAGACTGAAGTACACGCCCCCTCAGATAAGTCTGGGCGAAAAGATGCAACTAACATGCAAGGCGAATGTACATGTGTATCATAACATAAACTCCACTGGCAGAGTCACCATAAAAGCCAGAGACCCTTCCGCTGGATGTTGGTGGAAGCCACCACAGATCTCCACAGAGCTCAAGGGCACAGAAGCCTTTAACCCCTTTGCTTGTCATGGAAACCCCAGAAGAAGCAGGGGCTTCCGCTCCACAAGGGGGAGGGGGGTTCAGAGTCACACATTTATTTATAGCAAATGTAGCTCTGATAGCAAGACTGCTTTACCTGAAGCCATATAATATCAGGTCCCAAATGTAGAAAACCACAGTGGTGGCAGAAAAGTGGTTCTGACCACATAAGGATCATTAGTTTGCTGTAAGTAAAATTATTATTGACTCTGAGGGGGAAAAAATTAAGTAAGAAAAAGCGGGGGAAAAGGAGACAAAAAAATTATTTTGATCAGGTACTTTTGGTAAAATGGGGACTGGAGAATGTAAAATTCTGAAAAAAGAGAAAATATTCAGAAGAAAAATGAAAACAAAAACCAGTGACTAATGAACTTCACAGAGTAAATTATTTTTCAAGCAAACATAGAAAATGGGGGCTTTTCTAAAACAGGGACCATTCACCTACATATGGGCAGTTTATTAGCTCTCAGCTCTTCATTTTGATCTGCTTGGGTTTTGTTTTGTTTTGTTAGTTTCATTTTGCAGAGCTGCAGGTTGAGGCCAGGGCTGGTGGGTGCTAGGCAAGCCCTCTGCCACCAAGCTACATCCCTGACCCCAGTTCATCAGCTTGTAGAAGGACTACCTAAAATCCAGACTGGAGCCAGCACAGCTTAGAAATCATTGTTGCTACACAAAACAATTTTTAAAGAGAAAGAAAAAGGAAAAGAAAATCAAATTGGTTCATAAAATTTGAGCAAAGAGTTCAATAAAATGTTTTTAAGATTCAATTTCCTCAGAAAAAATATATAGTCTCTCATATCTTTTTTAAGAGTATTTTTCACTGTGTTAAATGCTTTTCCTAAAATCAAATATATAATTCTATTTGCTGAGGATTCTCCCCAAAAGAATATTTCCCTCCAAAAATTCAGTGTATTAATAAAGCAAAATTAACCCCAACTTCTTGTTCTGTTTTTTGTTTTTTCCAGAAATTGTTAGCATTTTTTTCCCCTGAAAAAAGTCTCCTTACTTTTTTTTTTTTTTTTAATTCAGGACATACAAAAATGGTTACTACTTTTTCAAGAATTGTGTATTATGTAGTAATTAAGATTTTAAAAAGTTAATCATCTTTATGACTCAGAAAGTCCTTAATTCAATCATCAGGGTGATGGATGCTCTGGCCTCTCCCCGTCTCGGTCCTGTTGCTAATTTAAAAAAAAAAAAAAAAAAAGGATTTTTTTTTTTCAGAGAGTACTAATTTGTACACTTAACCAAAACATGGTAGCAAATTTAGTAGTAGTAGAATTCTAATAAAATTGATGTATTAATTAAAAATATTTCTTGCAATTAAAATATGGGCTCATGCAGATGCATTCCTGCAAGAAGATAGTGGCACAGAATTTCATTTGATGTTTATATGATATATTTAAACTGACTTCAAATAATACTCCAATGTAATTTCTTATGGTCAGATTTTTTTTCTTTCCTTTTTTTATATTGTATTTTTTTCTTTTAAAATTTATTCTGGCATTTCTTTCCTTTTTTGTTCATTAGCAATAACTTTTAATAATAAAATCACAGTAAATAATGTTATAGTCACATTGAAAATTATATTACCAACTGCTTTCCTTCCAAGGAGCTCAAGGTAGTTTGCAAAGATAAAATCAGCTTTCTTTCTCTTTTCACAGGATTTAGAAATTTGACAACTGCATGTTGTAGTTGTTGTTGTTTTTATGTTATTGAAGCTAAACTATTCTAGATAGTGTCTCTCTTGGGTCATAGTCAAGATTTCCCTATATTTAAGGCTGGAGATTACAATTTTATTTAAAGATATTTTGGTATAGCATTGTCAGATTATAATTGCACAATTCAATCATCAGCCTTTTTAAGGCAGCAAAAAGGATTCTGAGGTTTACTTCAGATTTGAGGGTACTCATTATCCTATGTAAAAAACATTATTAATTTTTAGTTTGTTTCTGTGTCATATAGGCTACACTTTAATTTTAAATAAAACTCAGAGGAAATTACATCTTCTGGTATACTGGCCTGCATGAGCTAGCATGGGACTATTTTCACGTGAGTTTGCTTCACATACAAATGGATTAAGTTTGACCTAGGTGAGAAAGAGGGTTAGGATGTGTGTGTATGTGTGTGTGTGTGTGTGTGTGTGTGTGTGTGTGTGAGAGAGAGAGAGAGAGAGAGAGAGAGAGAGAGCACACACGTGTACAAGTAAAAGAGCCACTGAAAACCAGCAACATGTAGACCCAAACTATAGAGCATACAAAGTTTCCATCACATCACTGAGTTAAAATGGTGGAGTGAGCTCCCTGGATCTCTCCTTACCCTGTCACCTCTGAGTTACTTCCTAGCTGGTGATCTCTCTCTGAACATCTGTGGTTATTTCTTCCCTCTTGCATTCTCTGTCAAAGTACATTAGCCTCCACAAGTGTGTGACATTAAAAAAAAAAAAAAAAAAAAAAAAAAAAAAATCCTGACCCCCTTGAAGAGGAATAAATAGGCATGAATTCGGGTTCTTTCAAGATACCTTCCTCCATTTAAAAAAGAGCTCTATAAGCCATGTTTCCCCACATGGGTAAAAACTGGTATGTGGGTGCAAAGACTGTACCCCAGGCCCTGGCTTTCTGCTCATGACAGCGAGGAGAAAGAAGTAAGGGATGTACAATTAATTTCATTGTCTTAATCGCCTGGTGTCTCCTCTTGTCTTTTCCAGTGCAGACAGACAGCACATTTATATGCAACAGGTGGGTGAGCCCAATGCAAGATATGAAGAACAACTAACATTTGTAAGTTTAGGAAAAATTTTTAATTTGGAGCAATTCTGAGACCTGAATTTTTAAACTTTTTAAAAAATTTAATTGTTTAAATTATAATTATTTCTGGAAAATAATTGTATAAACTTAACAATAAGTAAGTTCATAAAAATAATTTATAAAAATAAAAACAATTTCATAAACTTCACTACTTTCATAATGTGTTTCCTCAAGAAACTGTCAGAATCTATCACTTTAATTTATGGAGGCCCTCTTGCATTTAAAATTTTTTTTTGCCAAAAAAACAAGCAGTAAATAGTTACAATTTATTGTATGTATAATCCCTTTTTAAATATTATAAATAAAACAACCTATTCTGATGTACTAGACTAAGGTCTACATACTTTATAATCTACATATTCAGAAAGCATAAATAAAGATGAAATCAATCTAGTGCTAAAAAACTCTTAAAAATTATGGTTGCAAAAAATGCTCTCAGTTTAAAATTGTATCTGAAAAAATATTCTGACCAAAAACTATATTTCTAATTTTAACAAAAACATTTAAAAAAACTTATTTTCAAATGAAGGAATGAATTTAAGTAGCAGAAAGTGGCATCTCTCTCTCAAATAATCATATTAATGGATGATCACATAACTGTCTATGGAAAGTTACATTTTCTTTGGGTTACATGAAAAGTAAATATTTTATAGTAATTTATAAAATAACTACTTAGATATTTGAGCTTTGGTTAAATAATGATCTTTACTGGGATAAATTATTTGTAGTGTTGTACAATGGATTAGCCAGAAAAAAATACAAAAAAATGAAACATAAAATTTCATTTTAAATCTCAGATTAACTGAGAGGCAACTCACTGAGAAAAAAGATTTTAAATTATAAAATGAAAAACAATTATGTTGTTCATTTAAAAAGGGTTTTTTTTCCCTTTAAAAAAAGGTTTTCTTTTCTCTCAGAATTCTACAGCATCATTAAAAAAAAAAAAAATTCAAAAGCTAAGAGCTAATCCTCAAAACAACCCCATAAGCTTATATTTGTACTTTTTAAATGCTATTTGTTATTTGGAGTTATAGCCACTGTTTTAGTGAGTGCTTCAGATATAAATGCAGATATTTTTATATAAAACTACTTGAGACAGTTTTTTTTTTCTGGACAAACTTTCCTAAGGATAATTTTGGAAAGGAATATTTATAATTTGAAGTGTTTTATAAACCTGCAAATATAGGAAAACACTAGGTTAGAAATCTCTTTATATAACAGTCTGAAAGAAATGTTTGTTTTATAAACATGGAACAAATTCTAATTCAGGAAACTCAATAAAAATGTTTTCTCTCTTTTAAAATTTATATTATAAATTAGAGTTTCTGTGCTCCATTATCTATATATACGTTAAAGTATTTTAAAAATTAGGCATAAAGAAATTCACTAACTGAAAACTGTTTTCCTCTTTTATTTACATATTATTTCTTTAAATATGGAGTTAAGGTTTAGAACTGGTGAAAACCTAAAGGATAACGTTTGGAGGGCTATATCTAATTCACTTCTTCCTTTTAAACTAATTAACTGGCTGCCAATTTATTTACGGACCCTTAATCAGCCCAGAATGATTGGATTTTTCAGATAATTTCATTTTGATTCACAGAACCACCCCCCCCATGCTTGTATTCAGTGTTTTTGCTCTTTTTGTTATACCTGATCAAAATACTCTTGTTACCCTCTTTCAAAAGGGGGAAGATGACCCCTTCACAAACAAACAAAAAAATCACTCATTCCTTTGAAACAAATAGTGAAACTATTTCTTGTCCTGATTTTTAAAAATTTTAATTTAAAAATTTTTTTAATTAAACCTAAAATCTGGTCTTGAAGATGAGCTGCAAGGGTTGGGGATAGAGTGCTTGTCTCACATGTATGAAGTCTTGGATTTGATTCCCATGAGTTGCCCCTGGGGATCCTGACTCCCTTTATAGGGTTAACCCAAGTAATTGGCAGTTGATTTATTAAAGGTTTGATGTCGAACTAAGTTGTTGCAATTTAACTGACCAAAATCCACTACTTGTAGGCCAAGAAGCCCTGAGCAAGCTCCCTGATGCTATCACCATTTGCTTGGCTCAAAACACAACACCTGAAAATTCTCAGTTGGGTCCAGACACTCATGGAGACCCCTTGACTATAGACTCCTCCTCTCCCTCCTGACTTTTGACATTCACCTTGCTGCTTCCTCATTCCTACCTGAACTCCACCACTCCAGGACTGCATCTAGACCTGCACCTGGAGGGACCTGTTTTAACCTTACAGTTAACATCAGTGCAGTTCATGCCCCAAGCCCAAAGATCTGGACAGTCCACTCACAGACATCTCATTTCTTCTCCCCCCAAATCTCACAAAATCAGTACTTTCAATATCCTCACTTTACAGGTGAGGAAACCAATTCAGAGGTATCATTTATTCAAGGGTGTGCAGTTGCCAAAGGCAGCACCTGTCTCACTGGTCTCAAGTGCCCACACTCTCGACTATAAGGGCCCACAGCTTCCTTAAGTTAGACTATCCTCCTCCTCTGAAGGCTGCAGGCAAGAGTTGGCAATCCTCTAGGCTGAGTTTGACATGCCCCCCGACCACTAACTTCCATTTATGATTTTTTTTTAAAAGAAAAAGAAAAGATATCAAGTAAAGGTAATGGCTAGGCTGCTGTGAGTTTAATAATAGAAAAATAAGCCTGGTGGTGCACAACTATACAATCCCAGCTACTCAGGAGGCTGCCGCAGAAGGATTACAAGTTTGAGGCCAGCCTCAGCAACTTCGTGAGACCCTGTCTTAAAATTAAAAAATAAAATGGAAAAAAAAAAGGGGCTGGGGAGGCAGTTCAGTGGTAGAGCATCCCTGGGTTCAATCCCCAGTACCACACACACACACAAAAAAAAGGTGGAAAGGCGCATGGGGAAGGCTCTAATTTCTATGAAAATTAAACTAAACAAACGAAACAAACAAACAAACAAATAGGTCTTCCTTTTCTTTGGAATGGCCTCATCTGTGCTTGGCAAGCCTGGGGTACAAATAGTGGCTCTGGTCTTTTTTTTTTTTTTTTTTTTTTTACCCAGAAAATATGGATACCACATCATATTCTTCCTATAATCACTACTGAAGTTTACAGCCAAGACATTCAGACATATATAAAAAAAATAAATAAAATAGTCTGTTAGGACAAGTGAAGTGGACCAAAAGGAGAAGAACAAAATTTATGGGGAGAGATAGGGGGTCATAAGAAAAGACAAAAAGGTTTTTAAGACATTGAAAAGTGAGATTGGAAAAAGGAAAATGAAATACACATGAGAAAGAAAGAAATCGTTATTTAAGACAGCAAAGAGTGCTACCTATTCTTGCCCTTCTATTTTTCCCTTATTCTTTCCTTGGTGGTAATGTCCTAACCTGAATATTTAGTATTAGATATAAGCTAAAAGTAAAAGGTGAATGGCAAGAATCTTAGGTGAATCCCTTTTCCTCCTGATCAAAAATTTAAAAAAAAAAAAAATTGAAGAGAGTTGAGAAAACAACTGTGATTAAATTCAGAAGATTTTTTTTTAGAAGAACACGAAAGCAAGGCATTAAAGGGGAATGAAACTAGAAAGAGATAATCTTTGTGTAGGAACACATAAGGTAGGAAAAAAGATTTCCCTATCAGCTCTTCTGATTTGCTCCTGGCCTGGTAATCCTGGGCAATGGCAGGCTATGGGGCAAATGGACAGATGCTTCTAGAAAAGATTATCTTTTATCTGTCACTCCGGGAATAGCTCTGGTCCTATGGCTGCTGATTGTATGATCTAAGCCTTGTGTGACATTGCTGTGTGTGCCAGGCAGGGAAAAATTCCCAACCGTAACAACAACAACAACAACAACAATAATAATAACAGCTAGCATTTACTGAGCATTGACTAGGTACAAATCCCCTTTCATGCACAATCTCCCTTAGTCCTCGTCAGGATGCCACAGTGGAGGTGTTAGTATTATCCTCATTTCACGGATGAGGAAATGGAGACAATGAAAAGGACCAGTTTGTGTTTGTATGGACCTTCCTAAACCTGTCCTCCTATAATCTGACACAATTTCATATCCTCCTCTGGCCCTTTCAAAGGTGGGTCACTTTGCTTCCAGGGTCACCTCCCAGCAGTGACTTCCACTGGTTGTCCACCTTGGAAGTACAGAATAAGAGGATCTAATTCCCCCAAAGTACAAGCTTGCATCAGCATCTGCCTGGTACTAAAGCCACTACTAAGTGCCCCCGTGGCCTGAATGGAAAGCTCAGGTCTTCTTCGTTTCAGGGAAAAATCTGAGGTACAGAGGTAGAGGAGGAAAAGACTCTGAAAGATTCAGAAGTCATGCGACACCTTTGCCCACTGACCTCTCTGTGTCTACGTTGAACCTTGACTTCTATTTTCTCCTTTATGAAAGACTTCAGCAGAACTGCCTGTCATAAAGCCCTTTGATCTGCTATGTGGAGTCTACCGACCTCAGAGGGCCGGAACTGGGCTGGTCATTGAGAAGCCCAGGTATCCCTGGCCTGTCTGGCTGTGATCTTGCCTTGTGGTCAAAATCACCCAAGGAAATCAGTCTTTGCTAGGAGCCCTGATCTTGTGACCTTAGACTGTCCAGCTCCAAGACAAACCTCTCTTCCTTCTACCAAACTGCCAAACTTTGTCAAGAACACTTAATCTAAAAGATGGATCTTCTCCTCAAAATTCTGCTGGACCAAGGTGGTTTTATATCTCCAACGCCTACAATAAGGCCTGATATATAGCATCAGATTCAGTAAACATTTGTTCATAAATGGTCAACATCTGTTGGGTAGATAAATGCCTGAATAGAAGAAGTCTGAGCTCCATAGCACCTAACTTAGAGATGGAGAAACTGAGGTCTAGAGGTTGCTTCTTCATAAACCCAAGCAGTCAGAGGAGGATGGTGTCAGCTCCTCTAATTCTTTCCTTTGTAGTCTCTTTTGTTTTGCTTTATAATCTATTCATCTCTTTACCCATTTCTTTTTTCTTCTTCCTATTCCGTTTCCTTTTAAGCAGAAAAATGAATCTTATCTCCTACTTCGACATTGTCAGAAGGTCATCTCCCAGAGGAGTGGGAGGGATGCAAAGGGCCGGAGAGTGGATGAAAAAGGCCTCCAGAATTACCTATCTGTGACAGTCGATGCAGCACGGCCACTATTCCCCAATACTGGGGACACAATAGTACAGCATCTGCATGGCTGTCAGGGGTGGAAATGCGTGAGGCTGGAAGAGTGAAGTTAGAACTAGGGGTTGGCAATAAATCTTAAAACTGACCACGGCAAGCAGCTAGATCTGCAGCCGGGACCTACAGCATTCCCCAGAGAATACCTGAGGGATGAAGAGGCAACAGACCTCCCTTGGTGTGAAAGCTCCCAAGGGCTTTCCTGCTTACGAGGGAGGTGCTGGGAGAATTCCAACTTGGTCTTCCTACCCTCTTAGTAGCTCACAATTGAGCCCAGCAAGCAAGAAGGATGAAGGAGGAGGAGAGGAATGAGAGAGAGGGACCTAGGACCATGGAGCTGCCTTGTGCTGGCAGAGGTTTCAGAAAGAGCCCAACACTGGGGTTCTATGACACAGCAAATTTCTTGTGCCAATGATTTCCTCAGCAGATAAAAGGTAACATGGAAACCCTGAGGCCTAGGCCCTATCTAGGGGACAGGCAAGAGCAGTACCTAACCTTCTATTGATACCCCCAGCATGTCGATTGCTAGCAGAAGAAACTTTCTGTAAACTCTTCTTGGAACCTGGCACTCTGCATGCAAGTCATTCTGGAAGGGATTCTGTTCTAACAACCTAGATTGGGTTTATGTCTTTTCTCTGTTATCTGGTAGTGATAGGAAATATTTAGTGAACAAAAAAAGAACCCAGAGTAGACAATAAATAATGTGAGTTAGGCCCCCAACTGTGTGACCTTGGTAAAATCACTTAACCTCTGTGAACCTGTTTTTTTAATTTATAAAGCGAAGCAATTAGATATATGTATACGATCTATAATTCTTTCCAGCTTTTTCATGCTACGTATTGTATCTAAGTTTGAAGTTTAACCATCAATAGATTTTTCAAACATAATTTAAAAAGATTACCCTTCAGGCAAGAAACTTACCCCTCCCCAACATTATTTTCTTAGATTTTTTCTCACAGTGCAACTGAAATATCAATAAGAGGAGGAGGGGGAGATCTTAATCTCTTGGAGTTAACAAAGACCCTATTGCCCCAAACAGATGCTGTGCATTTCAGATCCTTGTACTCGGAAGCAGGGCTCAAGAGAAGTTAGGTGCCACCAACAATCTCATCCTTACTTTGCAGGGTGGGAATGAACAGGATTCCAGTTCATTTACTTATTATTTGAGTTCTATTCTCAAAGTGCAAAAAGCTCAAAAAATCCATGTGGCAATCATTTAATTGTTATAGTAAATAAGTCTGTGGTAAAATAATCTGAAGTTTTCAGTGTACAGTGCTTCTCTTCTGCCCTGAGCCTGGGCTTCCTGGTAGTTTTCTGTATCTAACTGGCATGACATCCAAGAATTAGCAAGGTTTCTTCCTTCCTCACAAATCTAACAGCCCTGGAGTTTCAAAATTCTCTGCCAAACTCTGAACTCACCCTCCCCCCCATGAGAATCACAGAATCACTCTGAAGCTCAGAAATGCAATTAAACAAAAGCTCTGTAGCAAGGATTTTGCTGGTTAACAGAAAATGTAAATGTATTTAGAGTTTAATGCCATATGCCTCAAAAAAAAAAAAAAATCAATAGCCTAAAACTTGCCTTATCTAGCCTATGCTGAACTCCTGTTAAACAGACAAAACTCAACAGTTTGGTATCCTCAGAGAAATTCAGCTCAGCAAAAGACCCTTTATTTTTGTCCCTCCCTGGGAGGCCAAAAATGTCCCAGGAAGTAAAGGTGGAGGGGGAACAGTGGACTCCACTGGGTCAGGCCTGTGACCCTCCACTGGGGTTTGGAGAGCTTTGGAACATCTAAAGCCAAGTCCTGTTTAAGGGACAGAACAGGAAGTGAACCCAGACTATGCCGTACCATGTTCTTCCTCGTAACTTCTGTGATGGGTGCCTTAGTTTGCCAAGGGCTAAGCCTTCCAGGACCGTCCCCAAATGCTAGATCTCTGGCTTCCCTGTGTCTCACCAACAGGTAGGGAGCGTATGCAGAGGCCCCTTGAAGCTGCCCAAGCAAAGGGGCTGTACTCACCAGCGACTCCTGAGTTAATTGTTTCAAACTCTTCGGCTTCTGGGATCTCAGAGACATTCTCCCTTTGTAGACCTCTGGGCATTAGGAGAGGTTTGGCCACCTGAAAGTTTAAAAAGATGGGCAGGGTTACTCTGCAGCCTCAGGTGAAGGGGAGAGAGTGGGAGATGGGACGTTTTGCAGGAAATCAAGGCAGAGGAGGCTGAAGGGAAGAAAAAGGGCAGGAGGGTGCATCTGGGCCAAGGGGGGGTGCTGATGCAGAGGAAAACTTTTTCAGAGATGTGACAAAGCCCTCCAGTTTGAAAAGTCCCTGCCACAGGGAAGAGGGCCCTAGTAGGAGATGGCAGCAAGTCTGCCTATGATGAACTCCATTTAAACAATCCCTGCTTCTGTCTCCAACCCAAGATAAGCTAGGCAGAGGCACTTCGAGCAACCACAGGTTCTGGTAAGAGGACAGAAGGGACAACAGGCTCCGACAAAGGGAATGAAGCTGGTCCAGATTTGGGGGGTGGGTAGGCAGAGGGGGACAGCGTATATAGGGAGCAGCTGAAGTGGGCCTGAGAAAGAGGGCCTGCAGAAACAGGAAGCGCCTAGCAGGGCCCTCTGTGGCCTCTTCACTCTTCTCTAGCTCTAGCGACAACGGCTGGTCCTGATTTTTAGCACAGGCAGAAGTTATGCTAGTTGGCTGGGTCAGGGGGACCAGGTTTCCCCAGTGGCTTCTCCAGTAGCCCTCCCCAGAAGTAGTTTGGAGAAGTAGTTTGGGGTGGGGAGGGGTCCTGGGTGGGGGGGTACCCCATCTCCTATATGAACTCCAGACGCAAGTGCCTGGAAGTTTCCATCAGGCCCCTGGCTCACTGGACGAGGCAGCTTTTTCCGGGAGGGGGGTGCGCATTAGCAGTCTAAGGACTCAAAGAGCTAACTGCACCCCACCCCGCGCTTGTCTTTCAACCTCAGCAAAGGCAAAATGGGGAGAAAAGGGCGGGGGGGGGGGCGGGGATCAGCTCCCACTAGCCTCAGGCTGATGTAACCACCCTAAGAAGGGAAGGAAAAGACGAGAAGCCACCAAAAGTAACCGATTTTCACTTATTGAGAAAGAAAAAGGGGAAGGGGTCCTTTGCTCCCAGCCCACGGGAGCGAGAGACCCCTCTGCGCAAGCCCCCAGCCCCAGTCAAAAGTGAGCAGCCTCAGCCCCAGGCGCACAGCCGCCCCAGCAGCTGCCTGAGCAGCAGCAGCAGCAGCAGCAGCAGCAGCAGCCACTAGCTTCTTCCAGCCAGCAACAGTTGCCTGGCTGAGGCAGGCGAGGCGAGGGCTCGCTCCAGTGCCGCACGACGCCCGCTTCGGGAGGGTGCTCCTGGGCCCTGGAGCCCCCGCCCCGCACCTAGCCTTGGTTGGAGAGGTGAGGGGGCTAGGGGCACAGGAACCCCCGGCAGCCTGCGCTGAGGCTGCTCAACCCCTTCTGTGCAAGTTGACTTCGCTTAGGTCACCTCTCTCCCAAATCTGGTAAAGCGTTAGGCTTTTGGAGGAAGAAGGGTTTTCTGGCTGGGGAGAGGAGGGGGGGTGTAAGTAGCAAAAGACAAAAGAGGAGTGGAAGGGACACAGGGTGAAGCTATTTTTAATCTGACATGGCTTTTCTGTCTCTCCTTCTGTAGAGCTATCGCTCCACAGACGGCCCCAGGTGAGAGGCAGGAGGAAAATCCCCCAGACCTTTTTCTTTTGCTCCATCTCCCGTGCAGATTTTAGGGACTCTTTTACTCTCTTAAGAAATGCATCCCCGGAGGCAAACTCTCCTTTATCTGGGGAGGAGGACTCTGATTTAGCCCTGGAGCTCGGTGTTCTCGCCTTTGCTGCCTTCTCAAGGGCTGAGGTAGTACAGATTGCCTCTGTCCAGCACTCTCACACTCCGGAACCCTTTACTTACTCCGGAGAGGATACAGTCGGGTGTTCTACCAACCGACAGGAGGATGATGGTGGGCGTTTAGTTTGTTGGATGAAGGATGGTTAGGATTTGGGGGAAATTTCAGGCCCTCCCCGAAAGTGTGATGCTTTCTCGGCCCTCAGGTCTTGGACTCTCGTATCCTAGACCCATCCTCTAATCTATTCCATCCCTGTGGGCACTCGTGTGTGTCTGTGTGTCCTTCTGGCCCAGTCCCTAAGGGCAAGGGCGTCTAGCAGTGTTCTCAGTTGGCGAAGGGCACGGGGCTCAAAACGTGGCGAAGGCCTGATTTGTGCCACTTGTAACCGAAGTGGTCACGACTGCAATGAGTGGAGGGGAGGAGGGGGACCCATGGAGTCGCCCCACTCTGAAGCTTTGCCTCCCTCCCCAGGACCGGGCGCCTAGAGAGGCCAGGATGGGGCTGCTGCTGCTACTGCTAAGCTGCTGAGGTACAACCGCAGCTCTCAAAAGCTTCCTGCCTGCGGTGGGGGGGGGGGGGGTCCCCAGTTTTCGCCTGTTTTACCCCCTTCCGTGCTTCATAGTTTTGAAAAAGAGGAGATGGGGACTCCAGCCTGCAAAACGCCTCAAATCCGGTTGGAAGCGGGCGCGGGAGGAAGACTCCCGGGAGCGGGCGGTGCCTGGGTGTTTTCCCTCTTTTTCGGAGCTACCGGATTCACCACGGTTCTCCTCACCTCCGGGTCCCGTGCAAAGGGACACAGGATGGAGAGTGCCTTCTGCCCCTCCCTCAAGGGCTTCCTCATCCCCCTAGTGCAGGGTCGGATCATTGGGGTCAAAAATGACCACAAAATGTCCTAAAATGATTCATACCCCAGGTATTGACTTGGCCCTACGACCAGGTCCTTTTTTGCAGTGTGTGAATGGGGTTATTCGGGGTGTGGGCGGGGGGTGGGGGAACGACACAACTTCTGTAAACTTTTATTGTATTTTGGCTTCTTCCCACTTCTCTGAAAACACACGCACCCCACCCGCTCCAATTCCCCCTATGATACAAAGTCGATTAAAAAGTTGGGGGCGGGGGACCCGCGCCAAGGGAAAGCGGGTGACCAAAGCCTCGGGGAGCGCAGAAAGGACAGGAGGAAATGAACTGATTCTTCCGTGGAAAACGGGGGACAGGCTGAGGAGGTCTCGGACTCAGCCGCTTCGGGAAGGTGCGGGCTGCGGCGATCGCTGGTGGCTGCGGTCTTCTCGACGAGTGAGCCCTCCGCGAATGCTTTTTGGGGTAAGGGCTTCCGGCTATTGAGTTATGTACAGCAAGCCCAGACCGCAAAAAGATTCGCGAAGGGCAGAGTCTGCCGGCTTCTTCGGTCCGCCGCCGCCGCCGCCGCCTTCAGCCCAGGATGTCTCCGAACCCCGGAGCCGAGCAGGCTGGGTCTCCCCAGCGCGCTCCTTCGCGGCTCAGCCTCCCCACCCTGCGCGCCGCGCGCCCTTCCTCTAGCCCCTCGACCTGTCTCTCTATTTTTCCAGACCGTTCAAGATCCCCCAACTCAGCCCGGCCCAGCCACGAAAGAGGTGTGTGGAGGATGAGAAGGGGGGATCGGAGAGGGACCCCGGATCCCGGAGCCCAGCCTCCACCCCTCTCTCGTCGCCCCAGCACTCCGAGCCTCCCTCTCTGTCTGTCCTATCACCCCATTCTCCTATCAGGGTTCTGCCAGCCCTGGCTGCAAGGTCGCGGATCTCTGAACAGGTACAGTTCGGATTCCCCCCGAATCCCCTCTTATCCCTCTCAGTCCCCAGCAGAGGTTCCAGCCGTGACTACAGGCGCTGCGTAAAGAGAAAAACTCCCCCAGAGCACTAAATAAATACAGACGAGGCCGCCATCTCATTGGTGTGGACTAAAATCGTCACTCACCAATCAGAAAAGAGCTCACATTTCCTTTTTTTTTTTTTTTCAGAAGGGGGAGGGAGAAAAAATATTTCCATTTCTAATTATTCAACAAAACCTAGACTGGAACACGTTCAAATATTGTTGTTGCAAAAAAGGTGGCCGGGACCCCCCCCCCCATTCCTATCCAAGTGAAGGAAATAGCGCGACATATTGGGAAAAAGGGGTTCAAGAAAGAGACCTCTCCCAACGGGACCCAAGCCAGAAGATCCAGACGGAAAATGACAGGCAGAGATGATCATAAAATAAACCCAAATTCCACTCTAGTCCAATTATTTCTAGAAAAATGAGAATCCCCCCCCCCCCCACCACCACCAAAAAAGAAAGTTCTGAATGCTCAAAAAGAATGGCGAAGCTCTTCCCTAGCACCCTCCCTGAAACCTGGCCAGATCCTGGGTGTCTAATGGCCCATTTGCCTCAGGTGCCCTTTTCCTGCTGCAACCCCCGCTCCCTACCCATTCTGCAGAATGTTGGGGGAAACAACAAGGGAGAGCCGGTCATTGCCAGCTCTCACAGCGAGGGGAGATTCCAGGGTCTGCAGGAGGAAGGAGAGAGGAGGGGAGGAAGACAAGAGAGAAGGGAGGAGGATTTCTTTCCCCCACTCCTCCTCCTTTCCTTTCCCCTCCTTTTCTCTAGACTTCCTGCCCCATTCTATCCATCCAAAACTTTGAAGGGTTGCTCTCTTCTTTTCAGTGTAGCGCCGCCCTCCCCCCTTGTCCCTCCCCCCCCCCACATTAGTGTCTGAGAAGGGTTGAGCAAAGGGACATTTGACTGTTTCCCTCCGCAGTGGTATATGCCCCCAGTAGGGAAAAACCTAAGCTAGGGTGGGATACTGCAAATATAGCAAGAACTTAGGGGGTAAAGTACCATATTTGTGGGTTTTTTTTTTTTTTTTTGGTTACACTGGAATCGACGTGCGGGCGGGCGCGCGCGCACGCACACGCCCTTGCCCAGCACGCCCGTTGAAAACGTCTCTAGACGATGGAGTAGCTGTCTACAAGTCTCTGTCGGCCCACCCCCTCCGCCCATCCATCACCCTCCAGCAGCTCTGCGACCCACCCACCCTCCCACTGCATCCCCTCGGCTTGGCTCAGCGACGGACAGACGCAAGCACACACCCTCCCAGCGTCGGCGCGGCAGCCGCGCCAGAGGGGGCTCTCCAATCTGTGCCCGCGGCCGCTACGGCGCCGGGCAACTGGGGGGGAAAAAAGTTCTGCTCAGCCGATCAGTGAGCCTGCGGACCACCAGCCGGCCAGTACTCCGTCCCCCTTCTCCTTACCTCGGTCCTGGGGCCAAGGGAGCGCGGCGGTCCGGTCTGCACTGCAGCCAGCTTGAAGGAGCCCTCTTCGGCCGGCCCGCTCCCCTCCCGCCCCGCCCCGCCCCCCCTACGGGTGTTTGCCCAGCGGCAAAGCGGGCTCTTCCAGGTAAGTATATAAGTTACTGTACTGTGTGGGAGGGTCACGATCTTGGTAATTGCGGCTTCTCGAGCTTAACCCCTTGCGTTCCTGCCTTCCTCCAACTTGTTGAGGACTCGTCGGGTAGCCGGAGCGAGCGAGCGCGCCAGAGAGAGCGCTGGCTGAGAGGGGGGGAAGACAGGTGCGCGGGGCAGCGAGGGGAAAGCGAGACAGCGAGCAGCGGAGTTCAAATGCCCCCCTGGCAGCGGTTTTCATTGGATAGGTCTTCCCCCCCACCCCCGTCCCCCCAGGTTTGCACCCCCCCCCCCACGTCTCCCATGTAGGGGACGTCTCCAGGCGAAGTCACGATTCCTTCTCAGTTCGGAATGAACTGTGACTAGAGCCATGACGCAGCCAGCGCGCATTACTCACTTTTTGCAGTCACGACTTGGGGATCCGTGCTGGTTCCAACCAAAATTACACCGCTGCCATTGAATTATTTAATAGGATCCAGTTCGGGGGGTAAACTTGTGCATTGTGCCAAGCAATTGGGCATGGGAAGGGGAGAGCGGGGTGGAGGGAAATAAGGACATGGGGCGCCCCTCCGCCCTCTTCATGACTTTTGGAAACCCTGTCACCACCAACACCGCTCCACGTGTTCTAAGTGCTTCAGAGCGCTACCACTCTTCTCCACCCAGCCGCCCCCCCCCCCCCGCTATTTCCTTCGCAAAGTGGCAGAATTTGTAAACACAACCACGCAACTTGTGGGGCTGAGAGGGGCGAGGCTTGAGAGAGGGAGCTAGTAGGTCCAGTTGAATGACAAGGAGATCTAGGGGTAGGGGTGGGCCGAGAGACTGCGGGGCAGCTCTGGTTTGAGCTGAATTGTCAAGACAAAGTGTGGGTTGCAGCATTATTTATGTTATTCTCCACAACATCAGTAACAGCTCTTGTTACTATTATGAGTTGACTGAATACTCAACCTCGGCAAGGGCACCTTTCCAGAGAGGGTCTGCTTCTGAGCTAAAGATAACTCTATTTGCCCCCTAAAGCTGCAACTCAGTTGCCCTGAGTGGAGGTGAGGTCACTAAATTAGGGACTATATCAGGTGGAGCAGAGAGAATCTGGTTTCCCTTTCTTTTTCTTATGAAGGCTGTCCCCCGCCCCCCCAGATACTTCGCTGGCCTGAGCTTTTTTTTTTTTTTTTTTTAAACATTATATATATAATATCCCTGCGTGCACACAAGTTTAGTTTACTGCAGATCTGTTGAGAGTTCTTCATTTTTCCCCTCCATCTACAGCCCACCCTTGTGGACCAGCTTGAGGATGCACTTTTATTATCCCCCTCCGAGGAGTTAATCAGTATGAATGTCTGTGTGCGCGTGATATTCGTCCCCCCTCTTGCCTCCGATAACCTTCCTCTCTCCTCACCTGTCTGACTACAGGTTTGGACAGTGTCTGGAGCTGATTGCAATGAATCTCACTCGGGGTCAAGCCCACAGTCCCTGGGAGTTGATGGTCTTCCCGTAACATTGGTCATCTTGGAGAACACCCCTTCCCAATTTCCCTTGCAGCTGGTTTGCAACCCTTTGGCTTTCAGGCGCCCAGCGATGTTCCCAAGCCTGGATTCTCTGCACATGGCACCAGTAAAACTGTGCTTTGGCTTCTAATTCACTCATTTCACCAAGTCATTTAGGGCTCCTATGACTAGGATGTGAAGTAAGTGGGAATCATCAGAAAAATGCCATTACACACACCCTTACACACCTCCCAGAAATTGCAGAATGTGGGAGTGTGTGTGTGTGGGGGGGCATGAAGTGGGAGCAGACGAATAAAGCAACCTATAGCCTCTTATTTTGAGTCACCATCATCAGGAAGAAGTCTTTCAAACCTGCTGGCGGGAAGGTGTGGGAGCCTGAGAATGGAGACCCATAGAGTAGCCAGCCTCTGCAGGGAAAGACGGTGAGCCACTGGCCTTCCATTCCTGGAGCGCTGGGCCTTGGATCATCCTCGATTCTAACACTTCGTTCCCTCTCCTTTAAATTTTTCCCCCTTTCCTTCCCACTCACCCCTCCTTTCCCCAAAGCTCTCACCGAAGTCACGACTATCCCCTTTGAACATCCTTAACCCTCTCCTCTCCGTTTTCCTCTTCAGCATCCAGGGCGGGGCTAAACAGAGGCTGGCTCCAACCCCGCCCCCTGGTGCTCAGAACTGAACTAGCTAAGGACCAAGGATTTTTCAGCACCTATCTTCCGTGGACAGCTACCGAGTCCTGGGCCAACCCAGAACAGATCTTGGGCCTTGGGTTTCCGGACCGGAGCGAGCGGGGAGGTTTGTCAAATGGACAGGGATTTCCCCATCTCTATAATGCCCCAGCCCCACGCAATTTTGTATATTGCACAGTCTCCATTAATATCGCAGAGAAATGGCCCATTAAGTCCTGTCTGGTCACCCTTTAAGACAGAGAAAATGGGAGGGGAGGGGGCAGTCGAGAGAACCGAGCTCAACAGCGCCGACCCATAACGAGAGAGAGAGTTGCAGCAGCTATTGATTCAGAGATTTGTCAGGGTGATTCCCGGCTCTGCAAGAATTCCCTCTCTAGTTTCCTTTGCATGCAGCCCCAAACTCATTATATACATATATATATATACACACATATAACTACACCTTAACCCCCTACTCAGTTTCATTCTCCTCTTTAGAAAGAGGTAAAAAGGCAGCCAAAAAAGAACCCCAGAGCATGCACAAAGTAAGCGTCAGCTCATACTTACAGTCTGCGGCATGCACATGACATAATATTACTTACCCAAACGGGAACTCCTTAAGAGAGAGAAAGAGAAACATAGGGGGAGGGAAGAGAAAGTGGATGAAGAGAGGAGAGAGGAAAGGAAAAATCCAACAATTAATTTCCAGACATAGTTGGGGGGGGGAATGCGGTGATGTCCAGGTTTTCTTCCACCCGCGCTGGCTTTTTATCCCAGTACAGCCCTCGGTCTATTTCTGGAACACGATCAAACCCTGATGCTATTTTTAGCAAGTGCTGAAAAAACCTCCACACACAAAGGCATTTCGCTGGAACGTTGCGTCCAAAACATTAAGTGTGCATTCGGCACCCCCTCCCCACTTTCTTCTGCACCGACAGACTCACTTGCATTACTGCAGAGAATGTTTTTCAAAGCAGAAAAATACCCCAATATTTCTTATATTCTCCCTCCCTCCCATTAACTCCCGTCTGCCTCTGCCTGTTGCAAGCTCCTCGCAGTCTCCCCAAGCAGAAGGCGTTGGAGTGGTTGTATTCTTGGAGCTGCATGTCTCCATTGAACAGATTCCTTACATCCTGGGAAAGAGGGGGTGCTTTGCCCCTTCCCCAGAGAAGCTTCCCAGGAAAGCTCTAGAGTCTAATGCTATCCACGATGGAGATTCCCAAATGAGGAGGAAAAAAATCGTCCGTACCCTTCCCACGTTTCCCACCCACGCTTTGCTAAATCGCGTGGTGTTTGCAACACACCGCCTTTGGAAATGTATATTTTGAAAGCTGCATATGTGTGTCTCTGTGTGTGTTTTGCGTTCTAGTAATTCACTACGAGGGGGTTGGAGAAAATAGACTCAAGAAGACAGCGCGGAGCAGCCGCCTTGAGTCTCCTTTGCCAGCCTGCGTCAGTCATCAGCTACTGACGTCACGTGCAGATTCTCCTCTTTGGTGGGTCTGGTTCAGCGGAGAAGAGGCTTCTGCTCGGAGACAGCGCTTTGTGTTCGGCGCAGCCACTGAGCAGGCGAGGCGGCCGAGGCGGGCGCCACCCTAGGCTTGGGCTGGGCAGCTGCAGAAGAGGCTGCAGCCTAGTCTGCACCCAGCGTTCCGGGCCCGGAGGGGCGTGCCCAGCAGGACAGCCCCCTCCCCAAATCCCCCCCCCTCCCCGCCCCTCCGCCCAAAGCAAACTCCGCGGTGCACAGACTCCGGCGCGAGTCCTTTCCCCGCCCTTTCGCATCTGGCCACTGTAGCAGAGACAGCTATGGCTATAACTCGGATTAATTCTGTGTGTTTGTCGGGCAGATAGCCCCAGCTCCTCGAGTGACGCAAATAACAGATTCTACAGCTCCCGCTCCCTCTCCTGCTCCCTTTTTCTCCCTCCCTACTTCTTTCCCCTCTTCTGTTTCCTGCGCCCACGCATCCTGCTTGGTCTCCCACGGAATCAGCCAGCTACAGCTTCCCAGAGAGCAATGATCTGAGTTACAGAGAGACGGACAGACTCCCAGAACAGGAACAAATAAGCCTGCAATTAAAACACACATACACACAGCCTTTTGCAAATGGCCAGCAGCCGTTTGGGGGCTCCCCTGTGTAGCGGGAGGGGGCAGCTGATTCACAAATCCACCAGCCTCCAAGGAGACTGCTGGCGTGGGAGCACCCGGAGGGGAGGGTCGGGGCTTGCTGCTGCAGTTTCCCCTGTGCTTGCCACCGAGGAGGAAACCCACCTCTATAAATACCTAGCAGGCAGGGTATTAGCGAATAGACAACTTTCGTTCAATGATAGGAGGAGGAGAAAATTCAACAAAGACTGCAAACGCTGTCTCCAGCGACACTAGCAGGACTTTTTAAGGCGTGGTGACTGTTTACCCTTTCTCCCTCTGAAAGAACAGGAGATTTTTTTTTTCTTCCTAAAATAAGGTCCCTGAAAAATGAGCTCCATGGATGAGTGCTATTTTTAAACCAATTCGAATGGAGCTCCTTTCATGAGGGTGACAGTCTCTGTGTGTACTGTGTCAGGGTGTGTGGTGCATATCTGAATCCGAGGTGTTCAGCAGGAGAAATGCCACACCTCAGCATGACAAAGGGTTATTGATTGATGGAGTTGGGAAGCATTCTTGCAGATTGAAAGATCCCAATAGAATTACACGCACACAAATCACCTTCCTCAAATGTACAGAGTATCCCAGATCCACCTGGCCTAACCTGTGCCCTGAGAGGAGGGGAAACTGGGAAACAGGGAGCTATTTGCAGATGTGGCTGGATGCATGATTTATCTCCTTAACCTTAACTGACATTTCCCTGGGTGCCAATCACAAATTATCTAGAGGTTACCATGAGGATTTGGGGCACAAGGCCTAGGAAAGAATGATCTTGGAGCTCAGACTCTGTCATCTCCTTCCTCGGGCCTCTGCACCTTTGTAACTTGCCTTAGAGAATTTCTTTTAAGCTTAAGCCTGTTCAGTACCCTCAATTTCTGTGGCTTAAGCCATGCCTACTAAAGGGAGACAGAGGACGTCAGCTAAGAATGGAGGACACCCTCTGGCAGCCCATGAGCAGCTGTTCATTTTTAGCTCTACAAATACATGTAAGCATGCATGCGAGAAAGTTGCTGCAGTTGGGAGGCAGGCAGTCAGGAGAAATGTCAATGGGAGGGAGGCAGCCCTCCTGTTCTTGGGTTGAAGATGGCTTATCACATGGGGTCATCAGATGTGACCAGGCAGACAAGAAATGCTGGGAATGTTTCAATGAAGTTTTCTTGGATTAATGAAAATGTCAGGTTAAGCATGTTTTAAAAAGCAGAGAGTAGCCATGTTTTTAGATGTTAGAGTAGGTGTGCATAAGTATAAATTCATTCATGTGGGCACATTCACAAAAACTATGGTTTCTATATGGACTACATACATGCCGCAGACCTGAACACATACACTATAGAAAGGAGAGGCAATCCAGAATAATGTTAGCTGCTTTCCGTGCTGTATGTGGTGGTCTGGTGCTATTGTTGTCTGACGCAGAGACTACTATAGATTCATGTAAGATCCCTAACGGCTTTCTGGAAATCCTCAATAAGATAGAGTTGGGAATAGTTGGGAATGTGCTCAGGCTACACATATTAGAACTTTGACAGCAGCAGCCAAAGTTATGCTAATCTAACCCTGGCCCACCTGGTAGACTCCATGACTCCTCTCCCCCTCTCCCAGAGGGAGAAGCTTCTTAGCCTCCTTCCTGTCTTGTGACAGTATTAAAGCTGCTGGTTAGATTCAGTGAGCAGGGCTAGGAAGCACAGCAGAGTCATTTGCAGAAAGTTTGTCCTCTGTGGCCAGTATCTCCATTTCTCCTACTTCTCTGTCAGGTCCTTTGGTGGCTGGGCTGGAGGTGGTGACCTTGGCTTTCCAAGTTGTCCCACCACCATTTACGATGACTATGATGCCCAATTCCTGTCTGTGCAGTCCAGCTAAAACCTTGGGGAATTAATCAACTGATGTGAAACCTGTCCAAGGTGAAAACCACCTTATGCAATGCCAACTCTTCCCTGGGCATCCCAGGCATGTTAGAAGAGGACTCATTTCCCCTAATGCTCTCCCCAGAGGGTCTGTGGGCAAAGGCTGGCTGTCAGGTGGCTTTTAAAAAGAACTTAGTCTTTTCTCTTTCAGGGTCAAATGAAGCCAAGAAATGTTCTGCTTGGGTTTGTTGTCTCCAAACGGGAAAGATGCCAGTAGGTAGAGAACTGTGTTTGGAGGAGGAAAAAAAAAAATAACCCAGCTCCCAGAATATCAGACCCAGGGAGACTATTAGGAGGAAGTCCATGAAAGAGGGGCTTCCTCTTTGCCTACAGGGGTCTTCTTTAGGGAGCAGAACTATTTTGGTTTAAGGAAAGGGGAGAGAGAAGAAACCATACACTCTGCTGGGAGCTTTAACATAAATGACCTTATTTAATTCTTAAGGCAATTCTATGGGTGTTGTTATAATAATGTTATGATAATTCTGTCCCATAGAATCAGGGAGCACAGAAATCACTCCAAAACCATTAGTTATCACTTTACCCATTTTCAAAAGGAGGAGAAGGAGACCTGAAAGTTTGACTCTGTAAAAGCCTTAGAACTTGGAGTTGTAAAACTAGGAATCAGATTGAATTCTTGTCTGCATTGCTTCCACACTCATGTCCACACCTCTTATCATGCATTTGCTCTACTCTAATCTCTCATCTTCAGTATTCAAGTTCTAGGCTCCAACATTTGGAGTTGGAGGTGTCTTGGACTTTCTTGGCAGTAACCTAAATAATGAAACTGATTCTCACTAAGGAGACCTTTAGCCAACCAGACACCACCCCACTTCCTCCACTTCCTGTAAGAGAGATCTGTGTGAGAAGACTCCCCTTCATTTTATTTCATGGAAGGCTCCAGCTAGTTCAGCTTCTTCCAAAACTTAAGGGTTTATCTGAAACCAGCCAACTGAAGGTGGAGATGTTGTGAATTTTCTGTCCATTCAGGCTGCTGCAATAAAGTACGTTCCTACCCCCACCAAGGAAGGAAGCCCCTTGGGTGGCATTAGAGAGAAGTCATGAACAGAAGGCTATCTTAAGATGAGAAGAGCAAATCTGCACCTTAAGTTGGCAAACCACCTGAGTTCTCATTCACTCCTTTAGAAATTGGCATCCCTGATCATTTTCCTGATTTCAAAAACTTCAGAGGCTGAGCCATTAGCCCAGTGGGGGCAGATAAACCACAGCATGCATAATACGAGCTATTCCACGGTCCCCTTCCCCTGTTAAATACATGTTTTCACCACTTACCCTGATCAAGAGGTATACTCAGTCTTGGGAAACACTTCTTAGAAGCCAGCATATATGCAAGTCTGAAGGTGGAAGATTTAAGGACTACCTGGATGCTGGGGGAGAGTGACACATTCCATCCCCCCGCCCTTTTTTCTCTTACCATCAACACTCAAAAGTCTCAACTCTCTGTTCACCTGAAATTACCTTGTTCAGCTTCAGAATAGTTAAGACAATACCTGCTCTTTGGATAATTCCATTTTCAAGGGACAAGCTCTTTCAAGTTAACTACTTGAACCTAACAACCTAACTACTGGACACCTTGGAGGACCAGATGAAGGTTTTCCCCTGCCTTGCCAGAGACAGGCACATTTGGGAGAAGGAGGACTAGAGGGCTACCCAGGAATACCTAGAGTAGGTTTCATGGCGAGGATCTGAGCAGAGACAGGGAAGCCAGAGCAAGCACATGACAGCAGGCAGAGGCTGAGGGGACACAAGGGGCGGGGCCCAGGAAGCCAGCATACCTAGAGGATAAACAGCAGGGTGTTAGAGCTCGGAAAGCATGGGCCACAGGGAGGAGAGGACACGCCAAGGGATGCTTGGAGATACACGACTTTAGCCTTAACCTTGAGGTTGATGGACAGTTGTGTTTCCCCATGTGAATTCGGCAGGCAGAGATAGCTCAATCACAAATTCATGGGGGTCTATTGGATATGAAGTGGCAAAATTTTATGCCCATTCACTATTAAAGCAGCTTTGCTAAATGAGCTGCTGGTCTACCAAGCTGGAATCGCTGTGTCTGAAAGGCCAAAAGTAAAGAATGAGAATTGCATTTCTGAAATGCCGATTCCATAAGTGCCAGGAGGGTGTGGAAGAGAGGGGAAGAATCCACTAATGTACCTGCTTGGACTAGCCAGTTTTTTTTTTTTTCTGTCCTTGTTGGCAAGGCCATGAATGAAATAATGAATTGAATCTTAATCTTGCCACAAGAAATACCTTCAAAACCTAGCCTCTTCCATCAGTTCTAGCTTACAGGATGTGGAAAAAGAGGGAAGGTGTGCTTTCTATTTGAGGAGGGTTTCAACCGTTCTCTTTCTAGTGATTTAAAAAAAAAAAAAAAAAAAAAAAAAGAACACTAGGAGCTCAACAAATCCTGACTTGGCCAATCCTCAGGGTTTATTTTGTTTTGAACATAGTGGGACGGGACTAACAATTACAGCTGGGCTGGGGAGTCCTGCGGGGCCTTCAGGTCAATAGGGAGCAAGAGAGGATAACTCCTAGGGCCTTGCAGGTGGTTCCAACTCATCAGCACTGGGTTTCTGAGATCACTGCAAAAATTCCCAAGACAGTGCTGGCTAATGTCACTTACCTCGCCATCCAGGAGCCTGTGGCTCAGGACCCATGAAGAAAAGCCTTGGGTCCCAAATGAAAATGTCTAGAGTGAAGCCATTGCAATGTGGTAGAATGAAATGCAAATTTAATTGAAGAAAAAAAAAATCTAGGTGATTCCATCCTGTATTCAGGGGGAAATTCTGAGGATCTTTCTCTTTCTCCTCCTCCCTACCCCCACATTCTTAATCAGTCCAAACAGTCACGAGTAAGCTCTTTCACTCTATCTGACTGGGATTATGGGATTTCTGGTCTTTCCATCTGGTTTCAATGACATCACACTCAGATATACCTTGGGTCCCTTCATTGAGTGTGACTGCTTGGGCAGAGTGTCTTGAAACTTCATTTGGGGAATTTGCTGCAGTTTACCTGAATGTTGGCCAAGTCTGGCACGAGGAGGGAGATAGAAGAAAGGGAAACTGATGACAGCCATTGGGGTACAACTCAAAAAGGGAGCTTGCCAAAGATCAAAGCCATTTCCCACTGGAGGGGCACCTCAGAGAAAGAGCTGAATGGGTGGTAGATGGAGGCAAGGCGGTGATCAGGAAGGGGTTGTCATGGCAAGGGTTAATAGGAAGATGAACGTGAGCAGCAACATTGCAGAAAGCACGAGGCAAAAGATGACATGTGTCCTGGGTGTGGGAGGACTGCTTTGAAAACTCATCTGGTCTCCTCTTGGTCTTTGGTGCTCCTACAACAAGCAAGAGGAAAGGGATACGGTATCAGCAATCCACATTCCGTCACTGGCAGTTCGCTCCCTGTGAGCACTGAGTCCCAGGCCTTCCCCTCCCCTCCTTCAGCAGCCTCATTTTGGCTTCATGGGGATGGGAAGAACACAAGGGGCAGATGATCAAGGTTACCACCAAGGCTGGCCAGCTTTACCAGCCAATGACCAAATAGGAGCTTACTCCCAATTGGCAGGTCTAGACCAACTATTGATCAAAGAGTCGCATTTTTGACAAACTGGAGTTTGTAGTGCTAACAGGTCAAACCAGCAACAGTTGCTTCCTCTGGCAGCCAAGGGCCAAGGTTACATCACGGACAAATGTTTCTAACCCAGTCACTCTGTTTAAATCAATGACAACTCAACCAGACACTCAGAAGGCATTACGAAAACTTGCTCCTGTTATCTCTGTTATTAACGTCAGATATCATTCTGATCCCATTATGACAGCATTATATCTACAGAGAAAGGGGCCACTAATGGGAGATCCTGAATTGGGGGCAGAGGAACTGGGTATAATATTTTTAGCCACTGTCACATTGTGACAGATTGTCAGATTTAGAGGCATGCTGACAGTGAAATTAGGGTACAGCATCCTATCCAAAGCAGGAATAGGAATCCTGTGACTTACCCATATCTCAAAATCCAAGGAAGAACCAATATGGAAAGGCTTTGAGGTTCTCCTGGGTGAGCTGAAGGTTTACATTTTCCCATGGTGCAGGAGAATTGGAGTAATATATGGGGTTCTCCCAGGACCTAGATAACTAAAATGTTATCTAAGAGACCAGTTTTTAAAAGACAAGTGGTTTGTAAAAATTTCTAATTCTCAAACGGCTCAATATGAAGGGAGCTTAATTAATTATAAGCCAACCCCAAATAGCAAAAAGCAACTCAGAAAAGGATCTGTTTGTAAGATAAAGGAGTGGTTTCAAAACCTTTATTTTCTGTAATTAAGAAGGCCAACTTAGACCTCAATTCCAACCAACACCAACCAAAAAGACAACTTATACAGAGTCACAGGTCTGTTCTTTTTTTTTTTTTTTTTTTTTTTTTTAAGAAAGAGAGATGAGAGAAAGAGAGAGAGAGAGAGAGAATTTTTTAATATTTATCTATCTTAGTTCTCGGCAGACACAACATCTTTGTTTGTATGTGGTGCTGAGGATTGAACCCGGGCCGCACGCATGCCAGGCGAGCGCGCTACCGCTTGAGCCACATCCCCAGCCCCACAGGTCTGTTCTTAATGCTGCCATTGGCTCCTAACCAAAACCTGGAACATGCCACTCAATATCTTGAGTTCCCAAGCCATAAAATGCATGTACTGCTACCCTCCCTATCTACCTCACAGAATTTTATTTTTGAAAAAGTTGGTGTGAACATGCTCCACAAATTTAGAGGTCTCACCTCCATAATGGAACTTCTTTTTAGTCACTATGCTGGTTACACAGTGAGAACACAGAATGGAGAGGCACTGCCATCCAATCCACTGCCTCTTGGGCTGATTTCTTTTTACAGCAGGGCTGAAAAGCTTATGGAGCCATCTCAGAGCCAGTATAATGATTTCTATTCTGTGCCGTGAACAAGTTTCACTTCTAGTCTCATGATGCTCCTTGATTCTTGCTTCTCTTGAGTTCTTGCTTAGGTGAATCCTAAGAGTGACAAGGGTCACTAAGGGTTCTACTAGTCTCCTGTGATGCCAGGAGCTTATTCAGTCTCTTCAGGTCTCAGCTGTCTCATTGGTCAAGCCCTGCCATGGGCTCAATGCAAAGGAAGTGCTTAACACCGTGTTGGCACCCAGCGAACATTAGTGAAATTATGCAGGAGGCAGAAGAAACCAGAGTTTCATCTTCCTGGTGGCTCAGCACATCTTATTTTCTCGGGGCTTCAAAGTACCAAGGTCAAGATGCTCAGAGGCTTCAAATTAATACCCACAGGGCAAGACTAATGACTGCTATGGGATTTCTTTCAAGGAGCCAGTAGAGGGAGCTCCCGAGTAATACTGTTTTCTGGTCCACATCTCCTTCATTTCTTTATAAAACAAATCTGTGCTAAGAAGCGATAAGCTTTTTCTCCTCCAGAACTTTTACTGGAGCCCTGCGTAAAGGATCTGGACAAGGTCTGCTTTCAGAGATCGCCTAGGTTTTTGAATTTGAGAGACATCTTGAGTCCCACATCAAGGTTGAACTCTTGGGTTGCACTTGCAACTTGGAATGGAAAGGGGAGTTCCTTTCCATTCCCAGGAGTTCTGGGGCTGAGACTTTGAAGCTAGCACTTCTGCAGTCCTTGGAATTTTGAATGTGTTCCAGCTTTTTAGTAAGCCTTATCTCACAAACATCTAGATTCCTAGCCACTAAAGGACATTACCATATACTTGTTATAAAAGTATCATGGAACCTTGATATCCCTCCTATCCCAAAAGAGGTGCTTCAAGAGGGTTGTGTATTTCACTTAATAGCAGAAGACTGAAGAGCATGATCCTTTCCTAATCCAGGGAAAAGACAGCTACAGGATCCCTTTCAGACAAAAGACTCACAGCGGCTGCCCAAAGCCCGTAAGATGGACTCTGCTGAGCTCTAGCCACACTTTCACATTCTCACAGATCCTTCCCTGCCCAGACTCCTCAGATCAACAAGTTGGTTGAGCTATTGGAGCACAAACATTTCTTTTTTTTTTTCCACATTTTTTTCCTGGCTCACAGTTAATCAATGTAATAGTAGAAGCCCAAGAGATAACAAGAGACCTTTCTGGTCTTTCTTACAATTAACATTTGCTCACTGGCTGATTTTGATTAGCAGTGGCCTCATTTCTTTTAGGGTACCCAAGAGGCTTTGTGCCTTACCTACTTACAGGATGACACATAGCTCAGAAGGAACCTGGTATAAGGCAAGGACTCAAGAGTAGCAATAGTTAGTGAGTGTTTACTAACCTCAGGTAGTGCATCCGTTATCCCATTCAATCTCTGTAAGAACTCAGTGAAACAGTTCCTATTCCAGTGTCCATTTTTAAGTTGAAAAGCTGAGGATTAGAGAGGTTAAATAACTTGCCCAAAGTCAAGCAGTGGTCGAGTGTAATAACTGGTATTCTGAAGCACAGACAGAGCAGCCCCTCTTTGGGCCCTGGCTGGGTTCTGCAGCAGGGTTCCCTTCAGTACTGGGCAATGTTTCCAAGGCTCAAAGGAACCTGACCAGTGGGATAAGGCCAAACAGGACTGATGGACGCATCTGATGTTCCTTCTGATTCCACAGGGCAAGCGCAACCTACTCCAGGAGGAAAAAAGTCACCACTAGGACAAAGTATTTTACCTCCCTTTCCCTTTCCAAGGATCTCTGAGCTACCTGGCCTCAACACACAGAACAACAGGAACTCATTACATTTTCAGAAAATGCATTGGATTTTCATAATTTTGGAATAAGCTGGAAAACTGACAGCTGGGACCTAGTTCAAGAATAGAATTCTTTAGGTCCTATGCCTTACAGAAAAAGACATACCTTGGGGACAGCAACTAAGAAGAATCCGAGGATAGGTAAAGAAATTTTACCAGCAGTGACCAAGCCATCGCTCCTTGTGCCCTTATTTGTAACTTTGCTGGACTTTGTTCACTAATTTCTGGCTAAGGGTCAGTGCTGACTCCTTTGACCATATAGATAACATCACAAGAGACGCCTCTCATTAATCCGACCCTGCCTTCATAAACTTGGCTGTTTCTACTCATTTTTCCACTTCTTGAAGTCAACGGAGGAAAGCTGTCCAGTAAAGTGGTGGGCTATTTCTTTTTTTTTTTTTTTCTTGGCACCAGGGATTGAACTCGGGGGCATTTGACCACTGAGCCACATCCCCAACCCTATTTTGTATTTTCTTTAGAGACAGGGTCTCACTGAGTTGCTTAGCGCCTCACCATTGCTGAGGCTGGCTTTGAACTCATGATTCTCCTGCCTCAGCCTCTAGAGCTGCTGGGATTATAGGTGTGTACCACCATGCCCAGCTAAGGTGGTAGGCTTCTAATGACATAGAAGAGAAAAAAAATGAAGGAGCTACTGCCTTGAAGAGCCAAGAACCACTGACCAGAGGAAGAAGAGAGGACTCGGGACTCAGACTCAGGCCCATCGTGTCCCGTCCTCCCATCCCCTCTTCTCTTGACCTTGGCATCAAATGGATGTTTTTAAAAATATGGACCACTTCACGAATTTGCACATCATTCTTGTGCAGGTCTCATTCTAATCTTATTTTTGGTATATTTGCTGCAGAAGCAAGCACAAGCACCAAATGTTTTGATTCTTGGAAAAACTTACTGCTCTAGGCCACCAGTGTTAGAAAATATATGCATTCCGGTTGGTTTGAAGTAGTATTTTTGGTTACAAGTCAAATCGCAACTTTGGTCTGGATTGGACTCAGGAGAATTCCTAACATTTTGACAGGATCTGGGGTTCATGCAGATGACAGGTTCATTCTGATAAGTGACTTGTGGTCTTGTTCACTTCCAGGCTCTGATAGGAAGGTACTTTCTCAGAATGGATCAGCCTTTGTCATGTGTACATGGTGGCGAAGGTTGGTTTTTGTTTTTTTAATTGGAGAGCTTAAAAGCCTAGAAATCAATGTCGAGTAGTAGAAACCATCTTGATTTGGTCCAAGGTGTCTAAAGAAGGGATGATAGCAGGAAAGATTCTTCCGTCAGTAAAAGAAAGTAGCTATTTTGATCTTTTCATGTCCCTTATATCATCTTCCTGAACCATTTCTATTTTCTAAATCTGTGTAAATGCAGTATATAAAAATAATTAGAAGCAAGTAACCCTTGCACTGGGAACTGAAGTCCTGCTTCAGACTGAGACTAGGCTGAGGCCACTCCCAGCAGAGGTCTTTATTGGCCCTTTGGTTCTTAACACCCCAAATGTAGGGGCCAGGATAAATCCTATAGTTCTAGGAACCATGCATCCTGACAAAATGAGCTCATGGTCTTCAATGAGGATGAATTACCATAAAAGCCTGGCATCCTCACTAACTACTACGAAGGATCTCTGGAACTAACAATCTGGATCTTGATGAATAGATCTCATTCTTGTTTCCCAACGGGTCCATCCACACCAATTAACATGCTTACAGACACTCAGGGATGGAAGGATTCTTGATACAAGCCAGATAAGTCTGGAACAGAAACTTGCCATCTGGGGTTGATAAGGATCTCACCAAAAGAATTATATGTACTGTTAAAGGTTTCCCCCACCTTCCAGACTGGGATCACCATGGTGGCAACCAGGATCTTAGTTATCATGGACCTTCAGAGCCTTGATTATGGCTTGGTAATAGGGGATCCTCTGTAAGTTTTTCTTGAGTTCTCAGTTTTAATGAAGACTTAGGGACCAGATAGGAGTTACTTCCTTCTGTTCTCTACTAGAGAATGAGGTCACTGAAACTCAAGATTGATATTAGCTGCAAACACACATATTTGCATGGAGAGGCTCTCACAAAGTCCAAGGAGGACTTGGGACACTACCCAAGTAGACACTACCCAGAAGACTCCAGTCTGGTCTCTAGGCTCCTAGGAGTGAAATGCAGGTGAGTTTCTCATACTCATACTCTTCAGGTCCTGACTGTGCTAAGTATCCACTGGGCTCCTTTCTCCTTACCTAGATGCCTCCTCTTTCAGGGTTGGGGGTGCTGGAATAAAAGAGTGAATAGGCTCTGGGTACAGCTCCTGGGAAGATGCCCAGGCCTGTCCCTTGCCTGGTAGGGTCAGTGAAGAACAATTCCTTTGACTTTTGGTAGGAAATGGGGAAGACATACTTTACCCAAATCTCCCAAGAGGAGTCTCTATGTATGAAGAAAGACCTAAGAAAAACTCTGCCAGCTTCAGGACAGGGGTAATCTTCTCAGGTAAGAAAGGCATATAGTAGAAACAACATCTACAACACACCTCATGAGAAGATGCTTTTACTTCACTTTTCAGATGCTTCCCTGGGCCCGCCAATGGCCAGAGGTATAATAATAAAAATAACAATTAAAATATTATAGTAGACACTTAGTATATGTCTGGCACTGTGTCAAACCATGTGAAAATATAAAGTCAATGAATCATCATCAAAATAACTCTTTGCAGGTAGGTACGTGCGTGCGTGTGTGTGTGCGTGTGTGTGTGTGTGTGTGTGTGTGTGTGTGTATGTTGATGCTGGGAATTAAATCTAGGGCCTCACACATGCAAGGCAAGCACTCTACCACCGGGCCACATCCCCACCCCAAGGTAGGTGCTAATTTTAAAAGTCAAGAAACCCAGGCGTATACAGTTTAAATAACTTATAGAAATCCACCCAACCAGCCAAGTACAGGAACCAAATATTGAACCCAGGTCTATCTGACTACAAAGCCTGAATATTCACCAGCCCACCTCCATTGCTGAGCAAGATGGTAAAGAGAGGAAAGCAGGATTTAAAGACACTTTAATATCTGCCCCTATGCACACACACGTATGTAAACACATGTATCACAGGTAGAACACTCTTAGAGTGTTTTCCGATGAACCATCTCTTTTCATTCTCAAGATAATCCTGTGGGGTATATTAAAATGTCAACATTCCTACTGTTCAGGTGAAGTAAGCAGATCACAAGGGAAATAATTTGCCCAGAATCACGCGATCCACTTGGTTGCTTACACCTATGTAGTGTGATTCCAAATCCACTTTCGCTACCACACCACTATCACAAAAATGAGACATACTCAGAGTCAGTTATCATTTATTAGTTGCCCATTATAGGTCAAACACTGTGCTAGGCTCATTCACAAACAGTAAATAAGTCATGGATTGGTCTCCTGTCCACTAGCTGGACTGTCCCTGCAAGAGCCTTAAAGTCTAGTAAAGGTTATGTGATAGCATAAGCAAGACTAGTTCCTTTTCTTCTTTTTTTTTTCTGGGTACTCTATGCAGCTTAGACCAAGCCAACTCTTTCACAAAAGGGTGTTGCCATCACCCAAAAGGATCAGGTGGGAAAAAAGGAGAGCTAGATAAGGCTGAAAAACACAACTCTGAAGTCCCTGAACCAATGCTGGAGGGTCAACAGCGTCTCCATTCTCCAGGTTGGATGCACTTTTAATAAATATCTTAGTTCCACTTTGGTCCTCTCACATCTTTAGCTTTGCTCCTTAGAGGGTAAGGAGCAGGAAGGCAGTTGACGTAGGAAGGAAAAATTCCTTTCTTATCAGGGTCCATCAGGAAAGTAGGACTGTCTACCCCTGACCCTTTGAGACTCAAGCCCCAGTTCTTCCACATCCACATCAACTGAATTTATTGCCAAAGTGATTTTTCTGGGAACCTGTTATCCTGGACCAGGAGATCCCTAGACAGATTTCAAAGAAGTGGTGAGATAATAATACTAATATTAAACACTTGATCATTAGCACAATCATTCATGAAGAAAACTGAGTATCTTTTTATTATTAATTTTACATGGTGAAACCTAACTATGGACCAGGCAAGGTATCTTGCTTGATGGAATTAAGGTTGAAACTGGTGGGTAGAGATGGAGTGGATGCCTTCATTTCCAAGATCAAGTCTTGGTGGACCCAGAAGAATCAGCAGATGAAATGTCTCTTCAAAGCTGTCATGCTGTCACCAGGAAGTGGTGAGCTTTTCAGAGTGGAACTTGATTAGAGAAGAATGGAGAAGCAATGGACCAAAAACGGAGGATGTGAAAGTTTTTTTTTGTTTGTTTGTTTGTTTTTACCCTAAAAGTGGGATTATTCACTTGATGAAGGAAGATGAGCACCAGGATTCTCAGCTTGGGACCTGGGTTACTTCCTGGCTTGTTAAGGGTGTGACATCTGTAGTCATCATGCAGGGTCCTGTGCTCAAAAAGACTACATATTTGGTTTAAGAATCCACTGCCATTGCCTTGACATTCTTAGTAATTTTATCTTTGAACTTGTGTTTGGTAAGTGACGTCTACGAGCTCATGGAGAACAGGAGTGAAGGGAGAAGATAGGCACAATGCATGCCCATCTGTCCTTGTTGCCCCACAGTGTTGGCAAAGTTGCCCCCTGTGAGCAAAGTACGTAGACTGTAAGTCCGTGATTGAGGCAATCAGGACACAGCAACGCTAAGAGGTCAAACACTGTGCTAGGCTCATTCATAAACAGTAAATAAGTCATGGATTGGTCTCCTGCCCACTAGCTGGACTGTCCCTGCAAGAGCCATAAAGTCTAGTAAAGGTTATGTAACAGCATAAGCAAGACTAGTTCCTTTTCTTCTTTTTTTCTGGGTACTCTATGCAGCTTTCTGTAGGAACCAGATGCTTTGAATGCAGAAAGAAGGCAATGGAGTTCTAAATGACACTAATGACCAAGGAACCCTAGCACATCATTTCTTATTCATGTTCCTTCCCTGTACTTGCCATCCCCCTAGGGTATGGTGAAAATGGTGACGTACAAGGAAAGTGATGACAGAGCAAAGGTTCTTTTACCTTTGGGACTTTCCCTATTCAAGAGCAAGCTGAACGGTGAGAGGACCAGTAGAGTGTGCTCATATCAGGAAATAAAACTAGTTGAGTTCATTGTATTCAATGTCTCCTTTGTTCTAGTATGGATGAAATACCCAGGCATGTATGGCCTGATTTCCTATTATGTGTTGTATAATTTCCATGAGTCTGCAAATGAATCAAATGCTATCATTTCTGCATTTGAAACTGGTCCTATGCAGGGTGCAGTGGCGCACGCCTGTAAACCCAGTGGCTCAGGAGGCTCTGCAAGTTTGAAGCCAGCCTCAGCAACTTAGTGAGGCCCTAAGCAACTTAACAAAACCCCATCTCAAAATAAAATATTAAAAAAGGGCAGGGAGGCTGGGGTTGTAGCTCCTTGATAGAGCGCTCGCCTAGCACGTATGAGGTACTGGGTTCCATCCTCAGCACCACATAAAAAATAAATAAATAAAATAAACGCATTGTGTCCAACTACAACTAAGAAATTTTAAAAAGTGGGGCGGGGGGGGGGGCAGGGGGATGTGGTTAAGTGCTTTCATGCTCCTGGGTTCAATCCCAGGTCCTAAAAAAGAAAGAAAGACAGACCAAAAAAAAAAAAAAAAAAAAAAAAACTGGCACTGCACAATAGAAAGATGAATGGTAAAATTCATGCTAATAATTTAAAATTTTAATTTTTTGAATTTAGTATGACATTGGGAAGCAAGTAAGAAACACCACAACAAGTCCAGAGACTGCGGTAGAAAGGAAAAAAAAACTTTATGTTTTAGTACCTTTAATGGCACGCTCTTCCTATATTTCAAATGAGTGATCCTGCACTTTCAGTTTATTTAGGGTCCCACAAATCACATCAGCTGGCCCTGCTCCTGCCCTTATTTTTCTTTTGGTAAACAGAGTGGAAGCCGCAGGACTCATCCAAGATGATGACGAGGGAAGTTGGGCTTCCTTCTTCTTACAAATGGGTAGACCTCTGCATGCAGGAACGTTCTCCAGCGTTGCATGAAGGGGCAACTGACACTCCTGAATGAGTATGAGGAAACCCAAGGCAAATTCAGGTTCACCACATACACTCAGGGACGTCAGGTCCACCCCTAGACTGATGTTTCTTGATTGGCATCTTTAGACTTGACACAGGAGGGAGGAGCTTGGCTCCCTGGCATGCTGCTCAGGAACTCAGTTGCGGACAGGACCCTGGGCACACACATGTGTATTCTTGTGGCCTCTGCACCTATGTAAGTACACTCACTGCCCATCCTTGTCTGCACATGACATGTGACTAGGCACTGCAGAACCCGAGAGAGGTGGCCTTTATGTGCATTTGGGGGCGCAGGTTGATGACGGTAAAGTACCTTCAGTGAAAAAAGGTGGCAAGGAGTGTACATTGGTCTGGTGGCCTTTTGCAACTGGGTCCCCTCAGGAGAGCAGAGACAGATGCTGATGGGTCTGAGAGACTCTGGAGGACACGTGGCTGAAGTCCAGCATCAGATTTTTTTTCTCATAACCACTTTCCCTTATAATTAAAAGTAGACAAATCTTTGTGGGCTTTAAGTAGAGAACAGAAACCATTTCCTTCTGAGAAGAGCAACCTGTGACATCAATGACTCCCAGACTGTGAAAGACCATCCCCCTCCTTCCACTGGCCAAAAAAAAAAAAAAAAAAATGATGGGGCACTTCGCAGGACTTCAGTCATGCTGGCCTGGCAGGTCTGTAAGAACTGAGTCCCCATCCTCTCTCCTTTCTTTAGCTGGATAAAGCTTCGCGCCAACAGAGACTGACGCCAGTCTGTGCCACATGTTGCCCCCATTTCTTTGTCCTCTGCCTGTTGGTTATACTGGCCCTAGAGGGTGTGGCAATGGTGTCCTATTTTAATTTCCAAGTGTCTTCCCCAAATCTCCCACCTTTTTGCTGGAAGAGATTCCCTTCTCATATTAATTTGGTGACACCCCCCCACACACACTCAGGAGGAAAACACCCCCCCACACACAAACGCACAAACTTGCTCCTTCCAAAGTATATCCCAGCCCAGGTGGTCTTCTCTTCCCAACCCACACACCCTCTGCTCTTTACCTTCAGGTTCAGTTTAACCAGATGTTCAAATGGTACCCCTCAGTTTCTATTTAAAGATCATGAAGGGTATCCCCCCACCCCCATGAGGCTTGTGTTCCACCTCCTAGAAGTGGCTGCTCTTCAGAGTGGAGGTGATTCAGCTTTCCTAGAAGATCATTTGCAGGGGGAAAAAAATACAGTACTACAGCTGAGTGCTGCCCGCTTCCCTAGATAAAAAAAAAAAAAAAAAAAAAAAAAAATCTGCTCTCAGACACATGGAATTCCCACTGACGAGGTTTGGCCAACACCAGGCGCTGAATTTTTCCCATTAAACATAAAGCTTAGGAAGGAAGACGCTGAGTGGGAGGAGGAATAATGATGACAGCTTTTCAACCCTCTGGAGGATTTGAACTCTGGCCCCCAAGGTCAAATGGCCGCTGTTCAAAAGCCCCCTCCTCCATCCCATCACCTCTCTCCTCCGAGGTCCTTCTCAACAAAGAATGACTCTTTGCTACACACAATAAAGCCCTGGTGGATTTACCCAGATTAGAAAACCCCTTGAAGTCCCTGTCAAAACTAATCTTCTCAGGAGAAACACTTGTTGATAACCACCTCGCTTTGTGCAGCGGCAGGAAAGACCTGGGGCGGGAGGGAAAACCTGGCCTCTGACCTCTCCACCTCCACCCAGCATTAGGCACCCTACCATCCCGAGCCTCATCAAACGCACTCCCCGCGCCCCCCACACCCTGCCAGACCTGGCTCCCATCAGGCTTCTCCTTCTCTGGCTCACCCATCTTAGCACTGCCCCGCACCCCCCAAGCAGAAGGCCAACTCTGCAGCTTCCCAAACTGTGAGCAAGTGACCCTGGCCAGGCTCCAGCCTTCGGTGGACCCCTGCCGCCCCCACGATGTAACCTTCCACCCTGCGGGCTGGCCCCTCTGGGCTTCCTACTGCAAAGTTTGCCAGGTGCCTTTTCTGGCTGTTTTCCTCTCCACAACCGGCCCTAAGAAATCATGCATAAAGATTTCCCTCTACAGGTGGTTGTGAGCTGTAGCAGTTTTTGCTCTAGCAATGGAAGTGGTTTTTTTGTTTTGTTTTGTTTTTAAATTTCATTTTACCCACTAATAAGGTTTTAAACAAAAACTATTTTGCTCAGACCCACTAAAGACTTACCATTTTCTCCAAATAGTGGGAAGTGGGAAGATTATCTCTGTGCAAGAAATATTACCACTATCATCACCACCACCATTCCCTGACTCTCTTTATCTCCTGCGCTTCCCCCCCCCCCCCCCCCCCCCCCCGCATCACTTTGCTCTGACTTCATGAAACCTTTTTGGAACCAGATTTTCACATGCAAAATAATTACAAGAATGAAAACGTTCAGTGAATGAGAATCAGTTCAAAATATGGCAAAGTAGAATAAGCACTTGCCCACTACAGAATGCCCCTCCAGCCTCCCATTCCCACAGCACAAAACACTGGTGTTGGGGGGAGGTGACAGCACAGCATCCCTTCCCCAGTTGAACACCACAGGATTGTCTTCCAACTGGCATGCCTCCTGCAGAAACCACACACACAAGACCCCAGGAAAGCCTACCCAAGAAGTCTAGGCAATTTGTACAAATATTGCTGTTCCATGAAAAAGACAGTAATCATGGCCAGACAGATCTACTCCTCCAAACATTCACCAACTGACATCATAAACTTTGCAAGAGCCAAACACAAGACAGTGCATGGTAGAACCTACCTTGGCGAGCTCCTTCACTTTTTGTGCAAATGTTTTTTCCCCTCCGCATGCTTTACACAGATTTCTAGGGAAATTTGGAAGGACTGGTGAGGGGGTGGGAGAGGTGAGGGAATGAGGGTAATATAAATAAGGAAGCATTTTAAATGCACCACGCAAAAAGCTCGGGATTTCACGTTATGTGTCTGCACTCTTCCCGGAGCAAAGCAAAACAGTTCGCGTTCAGTGCCAGACTTGGAGGGAGAGGGAGAAGAGAGCGGGAGGGGGAGAGAGGGAGGGAAAGGAGGGAGGGGGAGAGAAAGAAAGAGGGGGGATGCTGAAGGAGAGAGAGAGAAGAGAGAAAGGGAGAAGAGGGGGGCGGCTAAGGGGGAGGGAAGGAGGGAGGGAGGGGGAGGAGGGGAGAGAGAGAGAGAGAGAGAGAGAAGGGAGCCACGGGGAAGGAGAGAGAAGGCAGCCCCCTCCCACGCTCCCACCCCCACACATTCAGGCACCTCCTGAGTAACTGATCAGAGCAAAGAACTCATCACCCACGTTCGAAAACCCCCGATCAGGGACCAAGTCCCGATGCACATACTAGCGGTTCTATTTATAGACACACCCTAATGATATGCATTGCATTCTGAACCGTAAATGTGTGTGTGCACGCGGATTACATACGGTTTCTTTGACAGGTATGATTTTTTTTTTTTTTTTTTTTTGGTACTGCAGTGCGACTGATTATATCTGTTTAGCTTTTCTTTTTCTTTTATTTCTCTTTTTTTGCATTAGGAAAACATGCATCAGTTTTGAAGACGTTCTGAAAAAAATGGTGGGGGTCTCAGTGCTTACAAAACCCTGGTTTCCTCCGCCCCCCGCCCCCTGCAAAGCTGGGATATTTGCAGATTTGGGGCTGTTTGGAAAGGCTCCAGCTCTGGCTCCGTGTAGCACGCCCAGTTCCAGCCGTGTGTGCTATTGACCTGCATTGACGTCAGTGCGTCATTAGGTCTCCCTTAGAAACACTGACTTTCAAAAATAGTATCAAATTAATTCAGTTGGAGCCTGGTGAAGAAAGGCTACTAGCTAGAATCAGCCATAAAACTCCAGAATTTTCAGCCCTAAATCTCTTCTTTTTCTAGGAGTCAAACAGAAATCAGATTGTATGGAAAATGCCATTGATAGGGATTTTTTTTTTTCCTTAAGAAAAGGGACTAAATTAGATTGCAAAATCCAGAACTCTCTCTTTCTCTCTCTCTCTCTCCCTCTCTCTCTCTCTCTCTCTCTCTCCTCTTTTCTGATCTAAAAATAACTCCCTGCTTGAGCTGACTGCGGTATCTTTTGTGTTGCAGCCCTCTGTTTTTAGCAGTCTGGCCCCAGTGAAGGGTGGAACACAAGTACAGACATTGATCTATTGATATTTTCAAAGGCAGGGATTAATTTTAATACAACAGGTGTGCCCCTATTGTGGCAATGGGCATTGTGGTGGAGGGGTGCCTTCGGGGAGATTTATGTCATTCACACCTTCCCTGTTTCATTTCTTCCAATTCATTTTTTTGAAGACATAATTCCCCCCCCACCCCGTGTCTCACGTGGCCTCTGACCAGCACATGCAACCCCCATTCATACAAACACAAAGCGCCTGGCATTCACTTTTAGCAGAGGTAGTACATTCATAAGCAAGGACTCTGATGTGTTGTCCTCTCATGGCTGCCAGGCAGAAGAGGCACAGCAACCCCCCCACACCACCCCACAATAGGATTGGGCTATAATCTGGGGGATTTAAATATGCAATCTGATAATTAAATTGTATTATTATTAAAATTTGCCTTTATTAAAAATCTTTTTATGGGGGGGCACTGCCCCCTTCCCATAGCTAACAATATAGGTTTAATTGTTCTATTTTGCAACCATATATTTTTTATATGTCTTACATATGTGAATATAGTGTGTCCCCCTCATGGAAGTCAAGCAGGTGGGATATGCCACTTTCAGATCTTTGATGTAAGACTCTTCTGTTTTCAGAGAAAGCAGTTTATAATCACTTTGTGATCTGCATTTCCCACATTCTTGCTCTCCACCCTTCTTCACTGACTCACCCTCCTCAGATGGGGCTGCACTTGTGTCTCTGGTTGAAAAAAGAATTTGGTTTCTCTGACCCATTCAGTCTTTGGCCTCTACTAAGACTATTAATGAGGGGACTAATTAGGGCCATTGTATACAGGAGACCTCCCAGAGGCCTCTTGGATGACAAGGGATGTGGGGGGCTTGGATGAAGAAGGGGAGCCCAAAAAAGTTTTTAAATCTGAAGACTTAAAATCGAGTGGACCATAATTTTATATATGTATTTCTCCACAAGATCAAGTTTTCAATGTGTAACCACCCAACAATTTTTGCTTGTGACGATTTTCCTAAAAGGATGAGGCCCTCCCCTGCGTTCCTTCAAATCTGATTGGGAGAGAGAAGAGGGTAAGATCTTGCAGACCCCAACGTGTCAGGCAAGGAAAAAATATGCATCATTCTACCACACCACGCTAGTAGTTGGGGGGAGTGGAGGTCAGAGAGAATCACATTCCAACTGCTACCCACCTGCCCTTGCTCAGCCCCAAGGAGGAGCCTTAAAGGGCCAGTCAGGAGGACATGGGGATAGAGTTTATCTAAGGACAATTCCTGGTGACTGCAGGAGACTTCAGCTGATTACTGACCACATTTTCCCCTTTGTCTTTCTCCTCTCTCTTCTCTGGGGCTTCAGGGAGGACAAGGCGATTGCCACTATACATAATGCCACAGAAGCAGCAGCAGGAGCAAAAGGGAAGTGTCTTGAGAAGGTAAAATATCTCTCCTCCCTGCCCCTAACCAACACTCAGAGACTTTGGTAAAGACACCCTATCTGTAGATGCTTCCAGATAGCCAGGCACCTGCAAACCACTATCCCAGCTTGCAAGGGCTCCCAGACACCCTCCATCACAAATGCATTCATTCACAGAAACTACAGTCATTCATGCACCTGCACACCACCACGTTCATTCATATTTCAGCCACAGTGCAGCCACACACTTGCCTGCAAAGGCTGGGCCAAGTGCACACGGCAGGAACATGCCTTCAGAAGGTTGCATTTCTACTGCCTCCCCGCCCCTTGCACTGCATCTCTCCCCCAGGGGGGTTTCAGTTCTGAAGTGTACAAAATCCTGGCAGGAATAAATTTCTGCCATTCAGACAGTTAAATTCCCAGCCTGCATAAAAATCCACTGACCTTGTCCATGATTAGATCACGGACAAGATGCCCAAGCGCTGGCAGAGCTACAATTGCCTAGGTAGATGAGGGGGGCCAGTTCTTTTTCTGGCCTGTTTTTCCTCACTTGTCAGCCCAGTGAATGAAGAGAGGGCCGAGGGAGGGGCTTGCAATGTGGCCCAAGACTGCACAATGTCCCACTTGGCCAGTTCAGATCTTGTCCTTTAGGGAGAGGTGACAGCCACGGTGAGCTGTCAAGTACTGCAGGAGCCAGGAGTTGGCCTTCTAGGACCTGGGAGTTTTTAATTGGTCTGTGCTGGGGCTGAGGATGGAAAGCTGTGGATTCTCCATTTGCCCCTTTAAATCCACCCTGCGTTCTCTCCACCGGTTTTGTGCCTGAGAGCTTGCTCTCTAGGGACTGCATCAGCAGACTTTCTTGATCTCTGGTTCAGCTAAGGGGGACCCTGGGAGAAAATCCAAAAATGGGAGGAGAATGTGATAGGATATTTATTTCCCCATTTCCTTCCTGACAAGCTAGGGCTTGTCAGTGAATGTGTCCCTCTATTAAAGCCACAGTTCCTTTCAAGGGGTTTTCTTGAACAGCTATGGACATGGCTCTTTCTTCCCCACCCCCTGCCCCCTGTGTGTGTGTGTGTGTGTGTGTGTGTGTGTGTGTGTGTGTGTCTCCACTAGACCAGTGACTCTCAAACTTTCTAGGTCTGTGGAACTCTTTAAGCAGGACAAAAGTCTACACACCTCATCGATGCCCTTGGCTGCCTTAAAACATGTCTCCCATCAGAATGTGGGGTGAGTACTATTTATTTTCTGACATAAACCAAGGGGAACCTTTTTCAGTTAAGTACATGAAATTGAAGAATAGATGCTGCTGCAGATATTGCAGAGTATTGGTTAAGGAGAGCTCTAGAAGCAGTTAACCAGCTTTGTGATCATGGGCAAGGTATTAATATCCTTAAGCCTCAGTTTCCTCCTTTGTAAAAGGAGGAAAAGACTTGTTATGAGGACTTTATGAGATAATGAGCATGAAACTGTGTGACACAGTGCTTGGGACAGAGCTAACAGACAATACAGGTAGCTTCTTAATTATTAAGAGTACAAAACTGAGTGCACACCTGTAATCCCAGCTACTCTGGAGGCTGAGGCAGGAGGATCATAAATTCAAGGCCATCTTGGGCAACTTAGTGGGAGAGACCCTGTCTCAGAATAAAAAGAGGTGGGGATGCAGCTCAGTGGTAGAGTACTACCTAGTATGTGAGAGGCCCCTAAAAAGTTTAAGAATCATTGGTCTAAATGCAGAGACACACCAATTCATCCCTGCCACCCTGATAACCATTTATGGGGGCCTAGGACTTCCAACAAAAAGACATTTATTTTATATCATGACCTGAAGATATATGCCCACACCTGAAAGAAAATTATACTTAGCCTTAAAACCTACAGTGCACTCTGATATTTCCTTATTAATTCTATTTCACCAAAGTTAGTGGGTCACAACCCATTAATGGGTTGAGATCCACAGAAACATTGACTTGGCAGACCTCCCAAGGATCAGTGTGATAAAGATTGGGTCATCCTGGGGGTGACAGAATAGGTAGAGGCCATTTCCTGATTTCCCCCTTTATCTATGATTTTGCTTCCTATGGTTTTAGTTTTCTGTGGTCAATTTCAGTCCTAAAACATTACATGGAAAATTCCAGAAATAATTCATAAGTTTTAAAGTGAGCTGTTTTGACCAGCATGATGAAATCTTGCTCTATTTTACTTAAAATTTGATGTCTGGTGCATCCATGCTGTAGATGCTACCCTCCCGCTAGGTGTCTAGCAGCCATCTTGGTTATCAGATCTACTGTCACAGTAGAGCTTACAGTATGTCATACTGCTTGTTATCATTGCTCACTTCATCTCATCACAAAGGTGCTGTGTCATATCATCACAAGAAAAGTGAGTAAAGTACAGGGATATATTCTGTGAGAGAGACCACATTGATATAATAGTACAGTATATTGCTATAATTATTCTACTTATTATTGTTCTTAATCTTTTACTGTGCCTAATTTAAATTTTATTATAAATTTTCATGTATAAGAAAAAATCATAGTATATATAGAACTGAGTACTACTTGTGGTTTCAGGCATCCATTGGAGGTCTTGGGACTTATTCCCCAAGGATAAAGGGAGATACCGTAGTTATATTAAAGGGGGGAACAGCTAGGAATGTTCTCTTCAGAATGTGAAATTCACTTGACAAGCATTCAAGTGTACTTATGAATAAGAAAGGAGGAGCTGGAGAGGGGGAACTTAAATGCCTAGAACCCAGTGTTTGTCCTTTGGGAGCTTACTGCTTAGTAACAGAGTTAACATTCGTTCACTCATTTACACATCGACTGTACCAAGCACCTACTATGCGTGAGGAGGAAGCACTGTTCTACATTAGTGAACTACACAGAAGTTCCTGACCTCACCAGGTTCACCTTCTCATGGTAGTGAGAGACAACAAATAAAAAACAAATAAATATAGTATGTCCTAATAGTGGTAATGGCCTTGAAGAAAAAGTAAGGCTAGGAAGAGTGACTGCTAGGAAGGTCTTTTCTAGACAAGGCAATCAAGGAATGGTTCTCTGAGGAGAAGCTAGTTGACCAGAAACATGCATGCAGTGAGGAGCGAGGTATGGAATTCTAAGAGACATGGACTCCATTAAGAGGGGCCAATAAGCTGGGCGCAGTGGAGCACGCCTGTAATCCCAGAGGCTCCGGAGAGAAGAGACAGGAGAATCACGAGTTCAAAGCCAGCCTCAGCAAAAGGTGAGGTGCTAAGCAACTCAGTGAGACCCTGCCTCTAAATAAAATACAAAATAGGGCTGGAGATGTGGCTCAGTGGTGGAGGGCCCCTGAGTTCAATCCCTGGCACAAAAAAAAAAAAAAAAAAAAAAGGAGGGGCCAGTAAGTACAAAAGCTCTGAGGCAGAAAAGAGCTTGGAATATTCCAGAAATAGAAAAAGTCAGTGTGGCCAGAGCTTAGTAAGCAAGGCCTCTTACATGGGGCCAGATGACATTGAGTCTTGACCAAGATGCTAAGTTTTGAGTAACATTGGACATGATGGGACATCATTACAGGGTTTTGAGCAGCACAGTGACATAATCTGGTCCCTCTTGCTGCCCAATGAAGAAGTGACTGAAGAGGGCAGGAGGGAAGCAATGGAACTGCTCAGGAGGCTGCCACAGCAGTCCAGGCAAAAGATGATGGTGGCTTGGAACACGGTGACAGTGATGAGCCCCTTGGCTCATAGATGAAGATGCTGAGTGGCCGGATCAGTGAGTGGTACCTACCTCGAAGAATGATGCCTCTACACATTCATAACAAAACGGAGATCGTGAGGTGCCAAGATTGAGTACACGATGTTGTGGGAACTCAGATGAAAATTGCATCTGGCTGGGTGATGAGCTGGCACTTGAGCTGTGTTTTCCAAGATGAGTGGGCAGAAATGGTGAGGGAGGAGAGGACATTCCAAAGACAGGGCAAGGCCAGTGAGTGAAGACTTACAAGGAGGGGTGCAGAGGGCATGCACCAGGGGCAATGCTGGGGATATGGTGGGCCTGAAAGGGTGGGCTAGGAGAAAAGGCTGAGCAGGCAGGTCTGGAATGGATTATAAAGGACCTCGGGTGCCATGTTGGAGTTTTGGGCAGTAGCCACTGATGTTTCTGAGGAGGATTTTATGTGATCAGAGCAGAGCACTGGGCACCTGGGGAAGTGGGGCAGGGATGCTGCAGGAGAACCTGAGAGCCTGTGCTCTGGGCTTTAGTGGCCTATACCATCAAGATCTTTGGCCTTCCCAACCCAAATCCTTCCTTCCAGACAAATCAGCCTTTTCCCTGACCAGTGAGTGGGCTGGCCACTCTGCTATTGCTCATGCATCAAGTTTTTATCTTTTTAGTCAAACCCTCCCTATTCTTCTCTGGCTCCTTGGCCTCTACTGCTATCTCCGTTGTATCAAAGCCCTTGTCCACCTCTCACGTTGGCTCTTAATCTCACATACAGAGCATAAGATCCCCCATGGACTATGTCCTCCTTTAGGTCAGGGACCGTACTTGGCACCCCTTTTGTTTTTCCCAAGGTGCCTGGCACTGTATTAGCCATTCAATTACAGTGGGCACCCCCACACGTAATTGAGAGCCAAATAGCTGCCTGGAGAGCCAAGGGTAGAAAGGCAGGTGTCCAGACACACAAACACCCGCCAAAGGGCACTCAACCCTTTCCAATCCTATTTCCTGGTCATCTAAGAAATGAACACTGTTAACATCTGGACACACTTCGGCTTTACTTTCCATGGAAGGGTCTTAGGGAACTATAACCCACATGAAAACACAACAGCCCTGTGATTTCCCTTAGGGAGACAAGGAAATGGGCCTGGGCCAGATCCAGATGTCCTCCCCAATCTTCCTCACATCCCTGTCCTTCCTCCCTGTCATGTGGGTGACAGGTGGCTTCTAGACCTCAGGTTATGTGCCACACCATATATGGATCTCCACGGAGACACTTATTTGCTTTGGGAGCTTCTTCTCTGAAGTCCTTGTCTCAGGCAGCCCCTCCACCTCATTTCACCAGTCACTGGAAATAGCTACCAGTGGAGACGCAAGTTTCAAGATAGCAACAAGGCTGTGCGGGCTACCTTGGCACCTGATACCTTGCAGAAAACGGGTCACTTCAGGACATACTGCCAAGGCACTGATAATGGGTTTCCTTCTATTCTGTTGCTGAGGATACTCGATTTGGTGCTTGGCCTGTCCTTGGCCTCCATTTCTCACCGATTCTTTCCAAACCTCTGACGTTTCTGGGAGGGGGTGGGGTGAGGGAGATCAGTGCACTCAATGACCTGGGAAGGATGAAGGTGCTGGATTCCTGCTCACGCAATGAGCTCTGTGCTGAGCCCAGGTTCCAATCGTTCCCGGCACCTTTCCCACACAAGTACACAGCTGGGTCCGCAAGACCGGACCAGGCGGGGTTGCCAGTCTGTGAATGCAGTAATGCAGACTGAGGAGCGCTGTGGTGACCCCCAGCCCCCAACTTCACTTCCAAAGCTCTTCTCCCTGCTTCCCTCCCAAGTTTCCCCTTTGGGAAGAGTCTCCACTTCCTTCTCCCGTTAGTGGAAGGCAGGGCCGGAGGGTGCCTTGAAACGGGAGACCTTTTTTCACGGGTTCCAGGCCGCTCCCCCCAACCCAGGCCAGCACACAGCTCAAGCAAATTATCCTCTCGTCCCCTATATAGGCAGACGGAGCAGGGTCGCATAGGCCTGCGGCAAAGGTGCGGTTACAGAAAAAAGAAGTCCCCACCCCCGCGCCACGGCCTCCCTTCCCAGAGTGGAAGCCGCCCGGGGACTGCGGGTCACGCGGGTGGCACGCGGCCCTGCGCCGCGGGCACGTGAGGGGGCGGGGCCTGCGCCCAGGATCCCCTCTCGCGGCTGCTTGCGTAGCAGCGCGGCACCCGCCCCGCCCCCGCCCGCTCCGCCCCTCCCTGCCCGGTGCTGCCGCCCCCGCGCCGCTGCGCGCACCGCCCCCGCCTCGAGAGCTGCCGCGCGGGGGCGGAATGCGAGCCCCTGGAGGAGACGGCGGCGGGGGCGGGAGCGGCCACACGGCTGCGCGACGCCCCCCGCTCGGGAAGCCCCCTCCCCAGTCCCTGCAGGGACCCTGCCAGGCCTTCTGGACTTATTAGGGGCGGGGAGAGGCAGGGATGCGGGGTAGAGCTGCGGGCGGGTGGAGGCAGGGCGAGCGTGCAGTTGGAGGTGAGGACCCCGTCCCAGTCCGCCCACGCACGCGTGGTCTCCGGGCGCTGCTGATGTCCTGCCCACTCGGCTGCTCCGGCTGGGCTCGTGACTCTGCTTCGTGCTGGCAGAATTCTGCAGCGTGCACTTGGGCATGGGGGCGGAATGGCTCCTAAAGTTGCCCCTAGAGCATGTCCACTCTCTGGCCTGCCAGGACGCCAGGCACCACAACTTACCTGCCCCTCCACTATCTATCTACAGCTTCCGAAGCCAGGTCATTCCTCTACCCCCTACCCCCCGCGGTCCGTGTGTCCCCCTTCCCCCACCCCGTGCCCTCCTCTGTCTGGTCTCCATCCTGCACCTCGTTGCTTCATGGGCATTGAAAGCGCCCATCTCTTCCTCTAGACCTCCATAACCTCACCTCCGGAGCTGACGTGGGTGCTGCCAGAAGAGGGGCGTGGTGGGATAATGGAGCTACACACAAGACTGTCCACAGGGCCCCTTCCACGAACACTTTGGAACAGGGTTGTGGAAAAACAAACAGGAACTGCTGAATGGGAGGACATGGAGTCAAAACACTCTCTAGTTTCACCCTCCCTATGTTGATCACACAGCGCGTGTCTGTCTCTGGGGTAAATATTGTGGTTTGGTTTTGCTCGGCACCCAGAAGACGCCCTTGCTGCCCCTGGTAACTGGGCAGCAAAGCCTGGCCCAGGGCTCTCTCCTCTGGGATGCCGTGTTGCTGACGCAGGGTCCAAGATAAGGAGGTTTGTGTTGGACACACAGAGAGGTAGGGGGAGCAAATAAATATTCCGAAAAGCAGGAAATGCTGTCCTCAGAAATCAGACCCAGGGCACTTCCTGAGGGTAACTCCCTGCCTGCAAGAGTGCCCACACACTCCTTCCCTAGCCTGGAGTTGATTTGGGACATAGCCAGAGAGAGAGACAAACTTGGGGCTCTCTTCTCCAAGTAGAGGTTGCCTGGGCTGAACTCTCATCAGGAAAAGGGCAACAGAGCAAGCTTCTGAGCTGTGATTTGAGAATTTCAGGTTTCAGCAATAGAAGCTGTCCATGAGCTTGACCTGGAGAGGCCTTAAAATTGCTTCGCAAACAAACCCTACCAGCTCTCAAGAAGTCTCAATAGATGGCTCGGGTTTTCCTTGCTCCCTCCTGTGCTCAGCCTAATGGATATGTTGAGTCTGGTTGTCTTTAACATTGGAAACTTAAGCGCATCTTGAGAAAGCCTTCTACTTCCATTCCTTGTTGGCCTCTCAGAAGTCCTGTTACTCAGGATAGCCCTTTCATACTTCAGCTGCAATTCGTTTTTTGTTTTTTTATTTGAGTCCATTTTGTCACCCAATGTCACCTTGAAGATAGGGATTATGTGCAAGGGACCCCAAGAGAGGAATACATTCTGTGGGGAGAAAAGGACAGTGCAGAGTTTTAGGATTCTTAGGCCATTCATTCATAGTTTTGGGTGTGCACTGTTCCTTGGGTAAGCTATTGGGGGAACAGTTTAAATCAACAATAGCTCTGATGTTGGGGACTCTGGGGTCTACTGAGAAGAAAAATGGTAAACGAGTATGTCACAGTGAGGTAATTGATACAACTGGATTGCTCCTGAGATGCAATGAGAACAAAGGGAAGAAGCTGCAGAAATCCTCCCTAAGGGAGTATATCAGCATGGGCAACATTATGCCGCAATAACAAATGAGTCCAGCATCTTATGGCTAAAAACAATAAAGGTGGGCTGGGGATATAAGCTCAGTTGGTAGAGTGCTTGCCTTGCGCACAAGGCCCTGGGTTCAATCCCCAGCTAAACAACATCAAAAAAAATTAATAAAGATTTTTATCTTTTTAACATTTGCATCCACCAGATACCTCCTGTGGTTCTCTTTCATGCTCTCATCCTGTGGAACCAAAGGTAATGTTGCAGTCCTTACATGGAATTGATGAGCCTTATGGCAGATGGAATCATGTAATGCCTTCTGTTTCAAAGTAGCACCCCTTTTCATATTTGATTGGCCAAAGAAATTCATGTGATTTAAGTTGGCCAGGAAGAATAACCCTTCTATGAAGTCAGGCCAATAATAAGGTGCCTGCTGCAGCTTCCCAGAGGAGGTGATGCTTGGCCCCATTGTAGATTAGACTTAGAGCTGGCAGCCCAGCTGGGAGCAGGGAGGAAATCCTGCAGAGAGAGCCCTTGGCTATGTCACGGAGGCATGAAACTGCCTGGTACAACTGGACAAGCCAGGCATTTCTTTTTGAACGACCTTTCCCCTAAATCTGCACAGTGCAGGGAGACATCGTCGTCACCCCTCACCCATCTTGTTGGATTCCTTTTTAAGGGCTTGCCCTGGCCCTGTTTCAGCGGTTGTCATTTGAGGGAGAGGATGCAGATTCGATATTGTACATATTCCCATGGGAAATGGACCTAAGAGACTTGTACTCCATGAGTGCTGGAATATCTGTGAGGGAGGTGCCCTTAAGAAGACCCCCCAAATCGATGTAGCTCAGTGGTCAAGTGCCACTGAGTTTAATCCCTTTTTACCCCCCCCCCCCAAAAAAATAAAAAACCCAAATCAACAGGTTGCCTTGATATTTTAATCCGTGAAGATTTAGTGTCTAGCTTGTGGTGGATTTGGATGGCTATACTTGGGGACCAGGGGCTGCTGAAGTGACTGTTGCAGGTGCGAAGCCTTTTGAGATGGTGGCCTCTTTCATGGAGCAGATTGAGGGTTCTGATGGCTACCTAGGTCTCAGAAACCCAGCCTTTCTGTCCTGGTGAGACTGGTCACATAAGACCTCATTCATTTCCCTTCTTTGTCTTTCTATTCTGCAGTGTCAAAAGAGGGACATCTCCTGGCCAGGATGCCTTGGTGGCAAACACCCCCTTGAATGCAAAGTAAGGACAATATGTGCTATTGATTCTTGGACTAGGGTTTTATAATACTGTGAGGGTGTGGGGTGCACTTTCCCTGCTCTGTAGTCCCTGATTCCGTGGGTACCATAGCTGCCCCAGGAAGGTTTATTTATGGGTTGGTGAGTTAGAATGCAACCATCCTGAGAGAGTCAGGAAGCTTTCAATAGCAAGTGATCAAAATCTAGCCTATTGGGCTTAAGTTAAAGTGGCTTTTTAAAAATTATTATTTAAGTTCACATAACTGAAAAATCCATAGGGCAGATTCAATGTCAGCTATGGCTTCACACAAGGACTTAAAGTAAACACTTGATACCCCTGCAACTCACTCACTCTACACACACACACACACACACACACACACACTTTTCTTTTGGGTTGGCTCCATTCTCAATGAGCTCTTTCTAGCTGGCTAGAAGATGGGTGCAGAACTTCCTATCTCCCATCCTCCTGCATTCAAGCCCAGCAGGAAAGAGTGTCTGTGTGTACCTCTCCCAGCATATCTGGAGTAAATGTCACTGGGCATAGGACCCTCCTGAACTAGTTGAGGTGGCCACTGGGACCTGCAGTGACTTAGGCCTCAGGGCCTTAGCCTGGGGTGAAGCCCTACCCTCAGCAAGGGGCTGAAAGATGGAGAGGCAAAGGTTCTTGGAGGGAATCCAGGGCCAGTGAGAGGAGGAAAGGTGAATGGAAGTGGCAGAGGAGGGGCAGAAGCAGCAAGGGTCCAATTTCCTAACCTTCTGCACTGCATTAGGTAACCATCTATGGTAATGCCACAAAGCAGATTGCCTCAAGACAAGGCTTACAAAAACAAGCATTAATTATTTTCTCACACACAGGTCTGTGGTTGGGGTGTCTCTGCTTTGGGTGACTCCACGTTAGCTAAGCTTGATCCCAGGGTGTGGGCTGCGTTCAGGCCTGGCCCATTTTCTATCATCCTCCTTGACATTGGAAGCACCTGAGGCCTGTTCTCATGTGGCTGGTGGGAGAATGTGAGCAGGAGCAAAAACACACCAGGTCTCCCAGATCTGGGCTGGGACCCACCATACAGTTAGCTCTGCCCATACTCCTTTGGCCAAAAGGAGTCCCATGGCCAAATCCAACATCAGCAGGGCTGAGAAATACATAGAAAAACAATCCAAGTTATTACAGAGTCACAAAAAGGGAGATTAGCAATTAGAACAGGCTGCTCCCAATTTTCCAAACTCCAGCTGCCCGTGGCTTTAAACACAATTGTCCCATGTCCACGTGGACACACAGAAGAGTTGGGCCAGGTAGATCACATACCAAGTGCTTTTGTCCTCCCTGAAATCCTCTTACCCCAGCCCTGTCCTTCAAGCTGCCTCAAGATTTTCCTGCACCCACTGTGATTCACTTTGCCTCCCTTTGAAGCTCTGAGGGCAGATCCAGGAGCTGTGTTGGTGGGTTTCAAGAACAAACGCGTGGCCACCTGCCTGGAATGTTGGGGAAGATGTTTTGCCTTGTGTGGGGGTTGCACCTGGTGAGGGTACTTTCTGAGTTTCTTCCCACTCTAAGGTGCTTTGAACCTGGGGAATCCTATTTCTGATCTATGTAGTTGTATTTTAGGACACAGGGTTGGACCTATAAATTGTTTTTGCTCCCAAGGATTTTAGTCTTGGATCCATCATAGCAGGAGACTACAGTAGGTCCAGATACCCAGAGGACCTCTGGTCTACTTTCCCTGGGGAAACTGCCAAGGAATTTGAAGAAGGCAAGAGTCCAAGCAGCCATGCATCTTTGTAAGCCATGCCTGCCTTTGCCTGTGCACAGCCTCAGGTCCAAGAGCTATCCTGGAAATACTAGTTCCCCTCTCTTCTGCATGTTCTCTCTCCCCGCCCCTCCCCCCCCCAATCTCTCTCTTTTGCTCTTTCTCATGGATTTCCAAAGAAAAAAAGGAAAGCAGATGAGTGTGGTGGTACACACCTGTAATCCCAGGAGAATCTGAAGTTTAAGGCCAGTCTCAGCAATTCAACAAGACCCTGTCTCAAAATAAAAAATAAAAAGGACAGTAGATGTAGCTCAGTGAAAGAGCAGCATCCCAGATTCAATCCTCAGTACCTCCAAAAACAAACAAGCAACAACAACAAAACGGAAGGAAGGAGGGAAGCCCTCAACAACAGGAAGTTCTGCTTCACGTCTAACTTGACTTTCCATGATTGTGGCTAAAAGCTATCTTTCCTCCTTTCTATCTTTCACATTTTTGCATATGGTGCAGTCGAGCTGGTGTTATGGAAACCTCTTCATTGTGTGGTGCCAGAAGAAAAAAAAATGGTATTGTTTAATTTCACATCAATAAACAATTATTGAGTGAGGGTGACAGTCACCATAAGCACTGCAGGGTTATGAGCCCAATTAGGTTCCAGTTTTGCCTCTGCCACTTACCAGATTGTGACCTTGAACAACTTATTTAGCCTGTCTTACTCACAGTCTCCATGTCTATAATATATGGTTATAATAGATCCTCTCTTGTGGGTTCTCACAAGGAGTAAATGAGTTAATACCTGTAAAGGGCTTAGAATAGTGCCCAGTACATATGGACTCAGTAAGTATTGGCTATTATTATCCTTACTTTGAGATGAAAATTTAGCCACTGTCCTCAAATAACTCGGACTCCAGGGGGGAAAGAAATGGCATCACAGAGATACAACTGTTCTCCAGTCTTGGGTGACAGGGGTATGTGGGTAGTTATAGGAACCCAGTGATAGACAGTTACAAGGTGTTCGATTTTTTAAAAATTAATCTTGTTTATTTATATATGGCAGCAGAATGCATTCCAATTCTTATTACACATATAGAGCACAATTTTTCATATCTCTGGTTGTATACAAAGTATATTCACACCAATTCGTGTCTTCATACGTGTACTATGATAATAATGACCATCACATTCCACCATCATAGATTTTTATTGAAGACAAGTTCTTTCTAAGAATTAAAATTTGTCAAAAAAGGAGGTGATGAACTCCCCTGGAATCAGAAGCATTTAGGCAGATTCTGAAATCTCATCTAAAATTGAAGAGACTAAATTTGCAAACGAGTGGTCCGCGGGCTGGATCTTACCCGCACAGGTTGTTAGAATGCAATGTATTTTTTCTTTAAATTTCAATTTATTGCCAACGGATTAAGAGTTTTTTGTTTAATGATTTAGACTTGTCATTTTTGTTTGTTGCGGAATCGGAAGGTCTGGCAACTCGGAGCCTCAGTTGTGCACGTCCTTAGTGGAGCTGAGCTGTGCCCGTTCCTTCCCACTGAGCCTCTTTTACAGTGGTTATGTCTTATGCCCTCTTCTAGGACTTTTGTCTTTCAGGTATGGAACTCACCTGCCTTCTCCCCATTTTTGCATTTGTAGCACCTGCTGCAGAAGAATTGAAGAGTGGATACAAATCTCAATGAGATGGTATCACCTCCAGGACTACCTGCTCCAAGAATTACTCCCTCCTTATTCTGAGAGCCTGTGCTCCTGTTCTGGAAGACAGATCTGACCCCTGACGCAGGGCCATTAATTTATCAAATAATTTACCCTACTCCTTAATAAGCCCTGTGATTCCCTTTAGGAACTCTAGAATATTAAGATGAGCCTTAAGGAGACTTATTATATATTTGACACACACACACCTCTGCATACTGATGCAGTAGGTGTAGTAAATATATGTATGTATGTATATATATATATATATATATATATATATATCATAAACCTTTCCATTTTTAATTGTACAATTCAGTTACATTAGGTGCATTCACTATTATCCATTTCCAGAACATTTCCATTCCTAACAAATTTCTACCTATTAAGTAACTCCTCATTTTTCCTTCCTGTCATCCCTTAATAGTCTCCATTCTACTTCTATTTCTATGAATTTGCCTACTCTAGAAACTTCATGTAAGAGGAATCATAGACTATTTGTCCTTGTGTCTGTTTCATTCAGTACAATGTCTTCAAAATTTATCCATTAATCTTGTAACACATGTCAAGATTTCATCCCTTTTTTTGGCTGAATAATATTTCATTGTATGAATATGCCATATTTTGTTGACCCCTTGACCTGGGAATGGATACCTGGGTCGTTTCCACCCTTGGCTATTGTGAATTACGATGTTATGAACCTGGATGTACAAGTACCGGCTGAAGTCCTCCTTTGGAAACTTTTGAGTGTTGATGTCCCTACCATGCCTGAATTTAAATTAGATAATCATCTTCCAGGTCTTTCTTTTTCTTAGTAAAGAGCACCTGGCACTTCCATTTTACAGGTGCAGAAACTGAGCAGCAGATCAGGGATGGATGCTAGAACCGGAAGCTATGTGCAGGGTGCAAGGTCTTCACACTAGCTGGGAATCTCCCAGAAACAGACGTCGTGTGCATTTGCTGTTGCAACTCTAGGAAAAATGCCCAGAATGCATTCAGTATATTTTGAAAGAATAAGTGAATCTGTGTACGTGTGGTTTATATGCTAACAGAGCCTTTTGAATAAACTCCTGGTGTCTCTCATTCTCATTCTTTTTCTAATTTCCCTTTCCCCATCTATTAGATACACCATCACCCATGGGAACTGGACAAACGGATCCATGTCTTAAATAATAACAACTCCAGCCTCTGCAAGGCCTTTGCTTTCCAAAGTGCTTCTGTCCACAGTCCCAGAAGAGTGCATTTCCCCATCTAGTGATGGGAGCTTCACCCCGGAGCTCATCGGCAGCAGCAGCTGGCTCCAGGCTGTTGTGAGAAGCGCACTGATGCTGGGGGTCTGGCATGGAAGTCGGGGAGCATTTGAATGCATTTAAGTCAGATTTTATCAGAAAACCTCTAATGAGCTGCTTAGTACAAGTGGTGCGGTGTCAGGGGTCGGGAACCTCCTCCCCAATTCTCTTTTGTTTAAACATTGAGATAAATGCGATGTGAACGGAGCCGTCCGAGTGATGCTCTTGGTAAACCGCACCGTGGGCTTCGCGGTGGATTCAGAAAATGGGGGCTCTAACGAGGATTCCCCACTCTCTCCTCCTCGGAGGAGCCTCCTCCCGACTCAGAGGAGGTAAGGGGTGTGGCTTCAATCCTCAGTGTCCTTTGTCCACTGCTCCGAGCCTGCATAACAATAAAAGCTGTCATTAACGGCACAAAGACTCATGCCTAAGGCGCCCGGCTGCCGGGGAGAGTTTGTGGGAGGCCACGCCAGCGGCGGGAGCCACTCCCGGGTGTCCACCGTGTGCTGCCCGAGCCTGTCGGGCTGAGTTTCGGCTTCCCGGGGACATTGCTTTGCCTCTCTGGTGCTGAGGCACGAGGTTCCGTGGTGGGCGCAGGGTGCCGGTGAGCTTGTGCAGGTTTGGCAAAAAAAAAAAAAAAAAGAACTAAATCCGCGTAAGGGTAGCCCGGCTGGAGGCAAAGCACCTTCCCTCCGAGAGTGGGCAGGGCGGAGCCGAGGAGGGGGGAGAGGTGAACCTGGGAGGCGGCTTCCGCGGGCAGGAGAGGGTTAACCCCTTGGGCGCCCAAGGACGTCAGAGGGAGTTTCATCTCTGGCTTGGATGGAGAGCTTTTATCCCTTGTAATTTTTCCTGATGTCTTCGCTTTTTTTTTTTTATTGTGTTTTGATTTCGAGATTTGGCTGCTTCTTTTTTATATTTAAAATATTTAGAGGGGATTAAAAAATCTCCTACTAGAAAAGGGAAAAGAACCAAGTAGGCCTGAGAGTGGGGTGTTGGGAGGACCCCTTTCGAGTCCCTGGTGCAGCTCCAGAGCAGGGCAGCCACCCTGACCTGGCTCCCCTCCATCCCTCCATTCCCTGACACCCCCAGCACTGTGACCTGGGCAGTGGGCTTCCTTCTGGGAGTCTTGGAGTCCCTTTCATCTACTAGTCTGCTGTCATCTGGCAGCTGGACCGCTGTCATTAGTATGGATATATTAACATCATTAACATGGACAGTTACCACTAATGGAGACTTAGCACCCTCCTCAACAGTCATCTGATCCTCTGTTGGGTTAGGAGATGGGAAGACCCCAAAGCCCCTGCATTCCTTCCTCTTCTGCTGACCCAAATGGCAAAGGGCCTGGAGGAGAAGGACAGTCCCTCTGAAGGTGAACCAGAGACTGAGGAGATTGGGTTAGAGAAATGAGGGTAGAAATGGTTGGGGTCACTCAGTGACAATTTAGAGCATCTCACACAGCTGTTTATATTTTTTAAAGGAGATGCCATAACTTGGGGATGTTAGTTAGGTTTTCATCGCTTTGACCAAAAATACCTGACTTAAGAACAGCTTAGATTTAGGAACAACTTAGAGGTGGAAGGTTTATTTTGAGCTTACACCTTCAGAAGTTCAGTCCATAGTCAGCTGCCTCCATTGCTCTGGTCCTGATGTGACGGAACATCATGGCGGAAGGGTGGAGGAAAGTGGCTCACTTCATGATACCAGGAATCACAGTCCAAGGCACCAGGGATGAACTATAAACCTTAAATGGTGGGTTTATACCTCAAATGGTCACCTCCAGTGACCCACTTTCTCCAGCTCTACCCACCTGCCTACACTTACCACTCAGTAATCCTTTCACATTATCAAGTGGATTAATCCATTGATTAGGTTACTGCTGTTGTCATGTAATCATTATACCTCCTGTTTTAACATAGGAGTTTTTGAGGGACACCTCATAACCAAAGCAAAAAAGGAAGGGCGAGCATGGTCAGGCTATGGCCACATGGACCAGACTTTTCCTTAGCCAGTGGGATCCATATGAAGAATTGTTCTTCTGAAGCCAAAAAAAATGCTGAGCTCTAAGGCTAGATGACAAAGCAGTGCCTTAGTGTGACATCTTGGAGTCAGAGATAGAGACAGAGATGCAGAGACAGAGCCCCTTGAAACCCAGAGTGCCAGAGATGCACGAGGAGGGCATCTAGGGGCACCTGCTCCCCAGGGCAAGAGTGAAAATCATGTTGGCTCATGTTGCTAAGATAGAAGCATCCAGTGACTTGCATACTTTGAGTCCTAGGGAGATGATGAGGAATGGATAGTATTTACTTAAATGGAACCTCATAATTTGAAAGGCCTGGGAAACTTCAGGAATTGTAGGGGGTGAGTTGGGAGCTCCAAGGAAAGACCAAATGGCAGTTCCATCTCTCTTACTTTTGCATGCAGTAGCAGTAACATTGACAGATCCAGGCATAGTAAGAGGCCAACTAGTGTTAGCGATCAGAACAGAGTCTTCTGAATTAAGATCTGCATTACGAGAAATGGGCTTTCTGCCAAGGACCAAACATTTGAAGGAGATCTCAATGATAGTGTTTGGGAGAAAAATCTCCCACCCGATCAGTATAACTTCAAAAGAAATTTGAAAGGAAATTCAAAAACAAGCCTAGCATCAGTGAACAAAAGAAGAAACAAAAAATTTATTTTATTATTTATTATTCCTTAAGGAATAATCCTTATGGGGTCTCAGGTTTGGGCTTTACTTTCTCCAGGGGTTCCTCTCCGTCAGCTTTCACTTGTCTTTATGCTGAACTTTATGGACCCATCAATGGGTTCTTAGGCCCTCTAGCTTCTATTGGATTCAACCAATTTGAATCAACCAGCAAGAGACTGGAAGGTAGGAGGAGAGGGAAGTTGAGATATTTTATTTTCTCATCTCTCCCAGTTGGGTCTCCATGCCCCTTCTCAAGGTCATAGCTATTGGCAGGTAGAGCTCTGCTTCAGCAACCCTATTGGTATCCACCTCTTCCCTTGCTCCTCCAGGACTTGGAATGCTAACGGATCTCCATTGTTGATAGCTCCATTTCTTGCTGTTCACAGTATTTAGCCAGTCCTTTTACTAAACTCTCCTCAAGTACCCCTCCTGAAAGTGACATTTGCTTCCTACTGGGACCCTGACCAACCCAGTCATCTAATTATATAAAGTTGAAATTGTAACATGGGGTTAATATGGGTGCAAGTTATCAAGAAGTCTTGGTTGGTTGAGACGAACGACATGATTCAATGATGGCAAGAATCCCCTTCATCCAAATAAATTGGTTTTGTTGCAACGGGTCAAGGAAAAGAACTCTGCTCATTTATTTATTAATTTTTTTTAATTTTAAAAAGATCTTTATTTTTTAGTTGTAGATGGACACAATACCTTCATTTCATTTTACTTATTTTTTTATGGGGCACTGAGGATCGAACCCAGGGCCTCACATGTGCTAGGTGAGCACTCCACTGCTCAGCCCCAGCCCCAGCCCCATGCTCATTCATTCATTTAAAAGAAATATTGAGTGTCTCCTTTATGCCAGGTGCAATGTTAGGAACCGGGGAGTCAGTGGGAGGCCAAAATAGACAAGCCTCCAGTTCTCAGTCTAGTGAGGGATACAGACATGAATCACACGGCCACACATATACAGATGCGGTATATGGGTAGAAACTATGATAAACACTTGGCAAGATAACGCTAAGCTTCTCTGAGAGCATCGAATGAGAGGCTAATACAAGGTAAAGCATCAGATAAAGCTCCTTGGAGGAAGAGACCTTGAGCTTAGCTAGGCAGAGAGCAAGTGAGGGGGGTGGGAAGAGAGAAGAGATGAGCCAAAGATGCTGAGGCAGAGGGTCTCACAGGTTCCAGTGAATCTAGGTGGAGAGGACTTTAAGTGCCATGGGGAGGCATTACTGAGTTTGGGACAGTGGACAGCATGATTTTTAAAGTTTCTTCTAATTAATTATCAATGACAGTAGAATGCATTTTGACACACTATACATAAATGGAGTGTAACTTCTCATTGGTCTGGTTGTACATGATGGAGAATCACACTGGTTGTGATACGCGCACACACACACACACACACACACACACACGTACAGGGTAATAATGTCTGATCCATTCTACCATCATTCCTACCCCCATACTCCTCCCCTCCCTTCACTTCCCTATGCCTAATCCAAAGTATCTGTTTTTCCCCAGCCACCCCTCTCTTATTGTGAATTAGCATCCGCATATCAGAGAAAATATTCAGCCTTTGGTTTTTTGGGATTAGCTTATTTCGTTTAGCATGATATTCTCCAGCTCCATCCATTCACTGGCAAATGCCATAATTTCATTCTTCTTTAAAGCTGAGTAATATTCTGCTGTGTAAGTATGTGTGTGTGTGTGTGTGTGTGTGTGTGTGTGTGTGTATACATATGTATATATCTATATATAGATATAGATATATATCACATTTTCTTTATCCACTCATCTGTTGAAGGGCATCTAGGTTGGGTCCATAGTTTGGCTATTGTGAATTGAGATGCTGTGAACATTGATGTGGCTGTATCACTATACTATGCTGATTTCAAGTCCTTTGGATATATGCCAAGGAGTTGGATAACTGGGTCAATTGGTGGTTCCATTCCAAGTTTTCTGAAAAATCTCCATACTGATTTCCATAATTTTTGCACCAATTTGCAATCCCACCAGCAATGTATAAGTGTGCCTTTTCCCCTACATCCTCACCAACATTTATTGTTGCTTGTATTCTTGATAATTGCCTTTCTGACTGAAGTGAGATGAAATCTTAGTTTTGATTTGCATTTCTCTAGCTGCTAGAGATGATGAACATTTTTCATATATTCTTTGATTGTATTTCTTCTTCTGTTCCTTAGCCCATTTATTGATTGGGTTATTTGTTTCTTTAGTGTTAAGCTTTTTGAGTTCTTTCTATACCTGAAGATTAATGCTCTATCTGAGGTACATGTGGTAAATATTTTCTCCCATTCTATAGGCTATCTCTTCATAGTCTTATTTCCTTCGCTGAGAAGATTATTAGTTTGAATCCATTCCATTTATTTTATTTTTAAAAATTTGTTCTAATTAATTATACATGACAGTGGAATGTATTTTGAGACATCATATATAAATGGAGTAAATTCTCATTCTTCTGGTTGTCCATGAAGTAGAGTTACACAGGTTGGGTAATCCATCCCATTTATTGATTCTTGATTTTACTTCTTATGCTTCAAGAGTCTTGTTAAGGAAGTCAGTTTCGAAGCCAATAAAGATTTAGGCCTAATTTTTCTTCCATTAGGTGCAGGGTCTCTGGCCTAATTCTTAGGTCCTTGATCCACTTTTGAGTTTTGTGTATGGTGAGAGATGGGGGTTTAGTTTCATTTGCTGAAAATGGATTTTTAGTTTTCCCAGCACCATTTGTTGGAGAGGCTATTTTTTTTTCTCCAATGAATGTTTCTGGCACCTTTGTCTAGTATGCGATAACTGTATTTATGTGGGTTTGTCTCTGTCTCTTCTATACCGTTGGTCTTTATGTCTGCTTTGGTGCCAATACCATGCTGTTTTTGTTATTATGGCTCTGTAGTATAGTTTAAGGTCTGGTATTGTGGTGCCTCTGGCTTTACTCTTCTTGCTAAGAATTGTTTTGGTCATTCTTGGTCTCTTATTTTTCCAAATGAATTTCATGATTGCCTTTTCTATTTCTGTGAAGAATGTCATTGGGATCTTAGTAGGAATTACATTAAATCTGGATAATGCTTTTGGTAGTTTATATTTGACAATATTAATTCTGTTTATCCAGGAGCGTGGGAGATCTTTCCATCTTCTAAGTTCTTCAATTTCTTTCTTTCATGTTCTATAGTGTTCATTGTAGAGGTCTTTTCCCTCTTTTGTTAGGTTGATTCCCAAGTATTTTATTTTTTTGAGGCTATTGTGAATGGGGTAGTTTCCCTAATTTCTCTTGCAGTGGATTCATTACTGATGCATAGGAACGTGTTTGATTTATGGGTGTTGGTTTTATACTGTGCTACTTTGCTGAATTCATTTATTAGTTCTAGAAGTTTTCTGGTGAATTTTTTGGATCTTCTAAAATATAGAATTACATAGTTGGCAAATAGGATTAGTTTGAGTTCCTCTTTTCCTACTCATATCCCTCTAATTTCTTTTGTCTGTCTAATTGCTCTAGCTAGAGTTTTCAGGACTATGTTGAATAGAAGTGGTGATGGAGGGCATCCCTGTCTTGTTCCAGCTTTTAGAGGAAATGCTTTCAATTTTGCTCCATTTAGAATGGTATTGGCCTTGGGTTTAGCATAGATAGCTTTTACAAGGTTGAGGTATGTTCCTGTTATCCTAGTTTTTCTAGTGCTTTAAACATGAAGGCGTACTGTATTTTGTCAAATGCTTTTTCTGCATCTGTTTCGATGATCATATGATTCTTGTCCTTAAGTCTATTGATGTGATGAATTACATTTATTGATTTCCATATGTTAAACCAAACTTGCACACCCATGATGAACCCCACTTTTAAATATGTTTTTGTATGTAATTTGCCAGAATTTTATTGAGAATTTTTGCATCTATGTCCATCAGGGATATTGGTATGAAATTTTTTTTCCTTGATGTGTCATTGTCTGGTTTGGGTATCAGGGTGATACTAGTCTCAAAGAATTTGGAAGGGTTCCCTCCTTTTCTATTTCATGAAATTATTTGAGGAGTACTGGTGTTAATTCTTCTTTGAAGGTCTTGTAGAACTCAGCTGAGAATCTGTCTGGTTCTGGGCTTTTCTTGGTTGGTAGGCTTTTGATGGCATCTCGCTTGAATTGATCTGTAGATTGTGTATGTCTTCCTGAATCAGTATGGGTAGGTCGTATGACTCTAGAGATTTGTTGATGTCTTCAAGATTTTCTATTTTATTGGAATATATTTTTTTCAAAATAGTTTCTGAATATCTTCTGTATTCAGTAGTGTCCATTGTGATAGTTCCCTTTTTATCACAAATTTTAGTAATTTGAGTTTTTTCTCTTTGTTAGTGTGGCTAAGGGTTTATCAATTCTATTTATTTTTTTAAAGGACCAACTTTTTATTTTGTCAATTTTTTAAATCATTTCTTTTGTCTCAATTTCATTGATTTCAGCTTTGATTTTAATTATTTCCTGTCTTCTACTGCTTTTGGTGTTGATTTGTTTTTCCTTCTAGGACTTTGAGAGTTAATGTTAGGTCATTTATTCATTGACTTTCTATTCTTTTAATGAATGAGCTCAATGCAATGAACTTTCCTCTTAGCTCTGCCTTCATAGTGTTCCAGAGATTTTGATATGTTGTATCACAATTCTCATTTACCTCTAAGAATTTTTAAAATTTCACTCCTGATTTCTTCTGCTATCCATTTTGTCATTCAATGTAGAGTAGCTTCTATTTTTTATTTTACTATTGATTTCTAATTTAATTCCATTATGAACTGATAGAATGCAGGGCAGTGTCTCTGGTTTTTGGCATTTGCTAAGAGTTGCTTTGTGGCATAAGATATGGTGTCTTTTAGAGAAGGGTCCGTGTGCTGTTGAGAAGAAAGTGTATTTGCTTGTTAATGGATAAAATATTCTATATATGTCCATGAAGTCCAAATTATTGATTATATTATTTAGTTCTATAGTTTCTTTGTTTAGTTTTTGTTTGGAAGATCTATCTAGTAGTGAGAGAGGTGGGTTAAAGTCACCCAGTATTATTGTGTTGTGGTCTATTTGATTCTTGAAACTGAGAAGGGTTTGTTTGATGTATGTAGATGCTCCATTGTTTGGGGCATTAATATTTACAATTGTTATGTCTTGTTGATGTATCATTCCCTTAGGCACTATGAAATGTCCTTCTCTGTCCCTTCTAACTATGGCTTGATGTCCACTTTATCTGATCTGAGGATGAAAACCCCTACTTGTTTATGTGGTTCTGTGAGTGATATGTTTTTTCCCATCCTTTGACCTTCGGTCTGTAGATGCGTTGCCTATGAAGTGAGTCTCTTGGAGACAGCCTTTTCTTGGGTCTTGTTTTTTTTCTTGGGTCTTGTTTTTTAATCCAATATACTAGTCTATATCTTTTGACTGATGAGTTTAGGCCATTAACATTCAGGAGTATTATTGAGATAAAATTTATATTCCAATTCATTTTTGTTTATTTCTGGTTTTAATTTTACTTAATTTCTCCTTTGATTGTCTTTTCTTTTGGTGTAGTTCTTCCCTTTGCTGGTTTTCATTTTTTAAAAAATTTCCTCCTCATGGAATATTTTGCTGAGAAAGTTCTGTAGTGCAGGCTTTCTAGTTGTGAATATTTTTACCTTTCATTTATCATGGAAGATTTTTATTTCATCTTCAAATTTAAAACTTAATTTTGCTGGATATAAAATTCTTGGTTGGCATCTCTTTTCTTTCAGAGCTTGGTATAGGTTGTTCCAGGACCTCCTTGCTTTGAGGGTCTGGATTGAGAAATCAGCTGAGATCCGAGTTGGTTTTTTCCTATATGTAATATGATGCTTTTCTCTCATGGCCTTTAAAAGTCTATTCTTATTCTGTATGTTAGGCATTTTCATTATAATGTGCTTGGGCGTGGGTCTTTTGTAATTTTTTTTTACATTTGGGGTCCTGTAAGCCTCTTATATTTGATTTTACACTTCATTCTTTAGATTTAGGAAATTTTTCTGATATTATTTCATTAAAAAGATTGTGCATTACTTCCTCTATCCTGATAAATTATAAATTTGGTCTTTTCTTGTTATTCCATAATTCTTGGAAGTTCTGTTCATGGTTTCTTACCATCTTCTCTGTGTGGTCAACTTTATTTTCAAGATTATATATTTTATCTTCATTGCCTGGGCTTCTGTCTTCCAAGTGGTCTAGTCTGTTGATGATACTTTCCATTGAATTTCTAATTTGGTTTACTGATTTATCCTTCATTTCAAGGAGTTATGCTTAATTTCTTTCCATAATCTCTATCTCTTTATTGAAGTGAACTTTCTCCTATTGAATTTATCTCTGATTTCACTCCTTACATCATCCTTTATGTCATGAACCAGTTTAACTTTATACATTCTGAACCCCTTCTCTGACATTTCTTCTACTGTGTTGTCAATGGATTCTACTATTGGAGCATCTTGGTTTGTTCAGGGCACTTTGCTCTTTGTTTTTTCATGTGGTTCATGTGTCTTTGCATCTAGCAGTGTGGATCTGAGGTAGCACAGTTTCTACCCTGTAGACTTATAGTGTTCCTGAAGGTCTCCCATTTAAACATCAGGGACACTATAAATGTCACATTTAAGGGGGAGATCAATATTAACAGCGCCCAATGCAAACAATATATAGCCTTAAATCAAATAGCTCCTATTAAGACATCAGGCACTTCTCTCCCAAGTGGTCCTGAGGGCTGAGCACTGGGACTTGTATGTCCATCTCAGAGAGCTATTCTCTACTGGGCAGATTAGGACCAGGTGCTAAGAGCTGTGGATTGGCTACATGGCTGTGAGCACTGGGCTGGTTTGATGGCTATGGAGGGATTGTGAGACTGAGTATTGGGAAGTCAGAGGGTCCTGTTTGGTGCTGGACTAAGGCTGGACCTGAAGGGACCAGAAGACCTGGGGAGGAAGTTGGAGACTGCACTGGTGCCAGGGACTGGGCTGATGCTGGGGGACCCAGCAAGTGCCAGGCCGAGTGGGCCCCTAGAACCTGTGGGTGCTGGACCAACTGGCTGGGTGAACTGAGAGCAAGATGCCCTCACACCTGCTTCCTACCTTCCGACCTGCTGTAGCCAGCCTTGTCTGTCCCCGCCCACTTTAGGACTCACACAGCTGAAGACAGCCTGGCTCCCTCCCACCTCTGCAGCAAGATGGTGGCTACTAGCACACCCAGAGGAATGGCCTGCAGGTACCTTGATAATGGACCTTCAGGTTCCAGCTGGTGTCCCAAGACAGAGGCTTCTGCATCTTGAGATGGTGATGGCGGCAGCAGTGATGTCCCAAGATGGAGACGGCCACATTCAGAGATGGGGCAGTGGCAGCCGAATAGCATGATTTAATGTCATCAAAGTTGGCAGAAACATGGAGAGCCCTTGTGGGCATGAAAGGAGAAACAAGTGACATTGCTATGGCAGGTCTTGACCCTCTGGCCTGGCTCATGGTGACTTGCTGCTTTTCTTGTTCAGAAAATCAGGATTGGATTTAGAGTCAAGATACCAACTGGGTATAGCCATTGGGTGCCCTGTTCTGTCATCAGCATCGCAGTGGATTAAATTTTTGGCATTAATTGCTTATGTTTTTTCAGAAAGATAAGAAAGCAACGAGGGCAGCTGTTATATTATGACCAACAAAGGAAGGCATTATAGGCAAAGTGGAGTTGTTTGGAAGAAAGGGGAAATTCTGGAGAGAAAGAGACATGTGATCTTGTGGGTGAGGGTGAGAGAGAAGGGGAGAAACAAGAGACAGAAAGAGACCTAGACTGGCCACAGACAGATGGGCTTGGAAGCAAAGCTTGTAGACTTCAGAAAGAAAACAGGAGTTACCAGCTTCTAGTGAGTAAAAGAAAAAGAGTAACTGAACATGTACAGGAAACAGTGCCGTATGGATTTGCTCATGCTGCTATAGCAAGGTGCCTCACACTGTCTGGCTCTGACAACAGAAATCATATGGTTGTTTATGATTCTGGAGGTTAGAGTTTGCACTCAAGGTGTCTGGTGGGTGGGGTTTTCTGGGGGCTGTAAGGGCAGGAACTGCTGAGCATCCCATCCTTGGTTTGCACATGGCTGCACTCCTGCCCGTCACTTGGATTTGTCTTCCCACTATAGATGTCAGTGTGTGTTCATCTTTCCCCTATTTACGAGAACACCAGTCACACTGGATTAGGGCTCAACCTAATGACTTCCCTTTTAGCTTGACCACCTCTGTAAAGATGCCATCTCCAAATAAGGTCACATTCTGAGTGAGTTCCTGGGGGCCAGGACTGTTTTTAGGGGACACAGTTCAACTCATAATAACTAGTAAATGAAATTCAAGAAAAACTCAAGTGCTTATTTTGTATCAGACACACGGCTAAGTGTGACTGCGGCCCTGGACGGTGGCTCGGTCTTGTGGTAGAATACTGACGCTCGGAAACTTGTAAGACAGGATAACAAGAGCTATGATAGATAACACTTACCTCCATGACATGCTAACACGTGACATTTTAATGTAAAATTGAAGCTAAATTTAGGGCACATAAATCACAGTGGTGCCACAAAGAAAGGGTGGTCAGCTGTACGTGAGGGGTCAGGGAAAGCCTGTAGGAGGTGACATGAGCTGTCTCAAGGATGACAAGAGAGAGGTCCAGGTGAAGAAACAGGGAGAGGGTTCCTGCAGAGGAAATCCATGGAGCCAGTGACTCGCATGGGTTTATGCAGAACTTCAGGGTTGGTGGAAGGAGAGGAGATGAGAGGAGCCGAATCCCCAGGTACATTGTGTGTAGGACAAGGAATGCGAACGTCACCTCAAAACCCTCTTCAGGAGTATAGGCCGGGGGAGGTCATCCGGGGAATTTGAGGAAGAGGGTGGTATGGTGAGACTTTTTTTCTGTGTGGAGGATGGATTGAGGGGGTTGTGAAGGCAGTGGGGAGAGTAGGGAATGGGCAGAAGAAGAGCCGGGGAAGAGAGAGAGATACCGAGTCCGGACCAGGGAAGCAAGGATGGAGAAGAGAGAAACCATTACAGAGTACAGAGTAAGAGCAGCAGAATTGAAATCTCTTAGTGGTCATTTGTGAGGGACAAGGGACAGGGGGAACTTAGGATGATTCCTGGATCTCTGGTTTGAGGGTCTGAGTGGACAACGGTGTCACTCACAGGCCAAGGACTTAAAGGGAAGAGCAGCTATTGGGAGAAGATGAATTCTGTCTTGGACATGTTGCGATCGAGGTGTCTGTGGGACAGCCAGGTGGAAATAGATGTCACGAGTTATCAGACACAGAGTGGAAAGTCACTGAAAGAGTAGAAAGTCATTGGATACACAGTCGGGAGGTCAGGGGAGAGATCTGGATGAGAGAAGGTTGAAGTCATGAACTTGGATGAAGTTATCTAGGGTGAACCACTGGAATGGGAAAAAGTGGGGCTCAGGGACAAGGCTTTGAGGAAATGAGCATTTTGTGTGAATGTGGAATAAGAAGCCCCCCACAGAGAGAAAGACCAGCCAGAGGACCCTGGAGAAAGGCCCAGGAATGTGGTTCATGAGGCTTATGGAGGGGAGTGTTAGCACCGTCAGATGCCAAGAGATCAAGGGAGAAAGCGTTGAAAAGGATCCTTTGGACTTGGCCATGCTGACCTCAGGGAGGTCAGCTTCATGGAAAGAGGGCAGCAAAGTCAAACTGCATGGATAAGGGAATGAAGGGAGGGGAGGGAGCACTGATGGTTCTCTCAGGGAGTGATCCTAACTAGAGCAGGACAAAGAATTTGGAAGTTTTGTTTTCCATGAAGAGGGCTAGGCATATTTCTAAAATGAATACACGGAATAATGAGAGGGAGAGAGAGAGAATGCAGAGATACAGCAGGGCAGGAGACATGGGAAAGGAGGGGATTCAGAGCAAAGATGGGCGTTAGCTTTGCAGGAAGAATACAGTGGAAATCATGGTGGTAGTGGGTCCTGAGGTGTTAGCCGTGTAGGCAGGAAGTTGGAAAGTTCCTAAATAATGTTGTCATTGTGTTCCCTCCCTAGGGTGGGTGTAAAGAGGCGAGTTTATCTCTAAGAGTAAGATGAGAGGTGATTCAGTACTAGAGGTGATAATTGGGAGAAGATAATGGGGAGAAACCAGAGAAGGCAGTATATTAGTCAGGGTTCAATTATATATCATAAGATCCATGATGGCTTTTTCAAGCAGAAAGGATTTAATATAGGAAGTTGGATGCTCACAAAATCACTGGAAGGACTCAAAGGCCAAATCTGAGATGCCAGGAAGGGCACACGGGCATCTCATCAGCAAGCCTCCCAGAGGGGTCCCCACCTCTACCATCACCAAGAAATTGAGGAGTCTGGAAGCCAATGGCACAAGTGTCAAATCTAGGAAGACTTTCATTAGCTGTCATATGGCAATCAGGAAGCTGTCACTGCGACTTTTGTATGTGGAGTTGTTATGGTTTGAATATTAGTGTCCTCTAAAATCTCCTATGTGAGATAATGCAAGGAAGCTTAGAGGTGGAACGGTCAGGTTATGAGAATCTTAACCTAATGGGTTTGCCAATCCACTGATAGGGATTAACCGGATGGAAACTGTAGGCAGGTAGGGTGTGGCTGGAGGAGGTGGGTTCCTGGGGGTGTGACTTTGAGGTACACATGTTATCCTGGTGGAGCGGAGCACTCTGTCTGCTTCCTGGTGCCTTGTCCCCAGCTGCTTTCCTCTAAACACACACTGCTGCCACGATGCTCTGCCTCTCCTTGTGCCCCAAGGAATGGAGCTGGCCTTCTATGGACTGAGACCTCTGAAGTTGTGAGCCCCCCCAAATAAACTTTTCCTCCTCTAATTTGTTCTTGTCAACAAGCGTTTTTGGTTGCAGCAACAAAAACGCTGACTAAAACAAGAGCCATTGTTCCAAAGTCAAGTATGGACATTCATTTGCAGAACCTAAGCCACAATCAAAATTCGAGCTACAAATAAATCTGGAAAGATTTTGGTTTTGAATCTTTATGATATACTAATGCCCACCTTTATTCCCTTAATTCTAATAAAACAACAACAGCAACAACATGTGCCTACGCCTACCTAACCAACTAGGGTGGACTGATGAGGTCATAGCTTCCAGAATCCAATGGTTCCAAGTCTGAATATCCCTGCATTAACACAGGAACTTTGGGGGGACACCTCCTATGCAAAGGACAACATGAGGTAATGCTAAGATCTCATGATAACAGTTCTCATGAGACTTTATGAACTGGTTCCTGTGCACCCCAGGTCACCGATATGGTTTAGCTAGGAGGTGTCCCCCAACAGCTCCTGTGTTAATGTGAGAATATTCAGAGGTGAAATGATTAGATTATGGGAACCGTACACTCATTGTCTGTCCTAGTTTAACTGAACCAAGTGGTACCTATAGGCAGGTGGGGCTTGGCTGGAGGTGGTGGGTCACTGGGGACATGCTCTGGAAGGATTCATCTTCCTCAAGACCACTTCCTTCTTCCCTCTCTCTGCTTCCTGACCCTGCCTTGAACTGAGCACTTTGGCCATGACACTCCGCCTCACTTGGGACCAGAGTAATGGCGTCCGCCCACCATGGACTAAGTCTCTGAAACTGTGAGCCAAAATAAACTTTCCCTCCTCTAAGTTATTCTTGTCAGGTATTTTGGTCACAAAGACAAAACGCTGACTAACACAGTCACCAATATTGCATTTTCCAAGCCTTCTGTGGTGGCACTAATCTCTGTGATTGAGTCACTACTTTATTAGGCAATGGCTTCACCCGGAGTTCTCGCTGGTGCTTCCTATCGTGACAGTCCTTAAGCCACAGGCCAGGAAGTCAACGTGGAGGTTCAGCCTACCAAAGATGTGTTCTTACCGACCGTACATTCAGGGCCTGGAGAAATAACTGAAGCAGAGATATGAATCTCTTTGAGCCACTATGAAATGGTTTGGGTGCAAACTCAGTCTATTTCCTGACTCCTCTTATTTCCCACTCACTCCCTGACCAGCATTAACTCAGTCAGCCATAAACCCAGAAAAGTCTGATATTTCTTTTTTTTTTTTCTCAGTGCACAGTCCCTCCACTAAATGGCCACAACTCCCTTGGGGGAGAGTTGGGAGGAAGATGTGTAAAATAAACTCACAATGTCATATGCTACAGAACACACAGACTTTCTCTTCCCCTGACACAGCTCTGGGAAGTTAGTGAAGACTTAAGACGCTCTGCTGTCCTCAGACTGTGTCAGATCTCTAGATCTCTAGGGTTCATCGTTATTATTATTCTACACATTAGGAAGGTCCCTAAAGGGGCTGGGATTGTGGCCCAGTGGTAGAATGCTCACCTAGTATGCATGAGGTACTGGGTTCGATCCTCAGCACCACATAAATGTAAAATAAAGATATTGTGTCCACCTAAAACAACAACAACAAAAATATTTAAAAAAAGAAGGTCCCTAAAGCCATGCCCCATATATTTTAATCCTTGGTACCCATGATCAATTAGCTGCCACCAAAGATCCCTGTGTGTCTCTCTGTTCTGACTACACTCTGGCCCTGCTGCCTCCTATGTCCACTTGTGGCCACTAAGTGTTACTACATAGCCAGTGCTGGGATCTCATTATCCTCATTAAACCCCAGGAACACATTTCCAGGCCGGTATCTTTCACCATCATCCCCAGCATACCCATTATCCTGCAATGGTAGTACTCAAGGGAAACCGGTGTCCTTCCCTCTCTTTCTCCTCCTCCTGCCTGTGCTCCGGGTTTTCATCCATATATAAATTGGTCTGTTTTGGCATGTAAGCATCTCCGGGGTACAGCTTGACAAGTGGCTCCCTGGACACGGAGACTGTCTTCAGCATGGATGTGGAGGATGAGTGAGGTACTGGGGGCAGAGAAGAGCCGTGACGTCTTCAGGCAAGGTGGGATCGGCCTTGTTAGGTGGGGTGGGGTGGTTTCTACTGGTGAGAAGAGCTTGGTGGAGCTCTGGAGGTTTCAGATTTAACTGAGTTCTCCTAAATACTGCTGTTCTGAGTTTGGGGACTTGGCCCTTTCTAATCACTCTCACATAAGAAGTCGGGTAAGGCTGTGAATTCAACTTAGGCTGCCAGCAACCTGTAGGATAAAAATCTACACCTGATTTTTGGCAACATCAGCTCACTAGCTCTGGGATCAAGTATTATTTTAGGGCAATCACAGGATGCTCTTTTAGGACAGTAATAGGAAGTCCCTGGTTCTTCAGATCTCGAGTCATGAATTTCAAACCCTGTGCTTGTTACCTTACTTTTAAATCCTCGTGGAGGGTTGAAGTAGTGACTTCCTCCACCGTCTCTATATTCCCCCTGGACCCACGCAGGTGAGCATAGTACAAAGGGAGTTTGGTTTGGAGGGGATCCTGGGGGCTGGTTGATAACATGGGGCTCCAGGTGGTAGGTGGTGATATCCACGGAGGGCCTGGTTTCCTAAGGAGATGTTGGCCGAAGAGACTGGGAGTAGTATGTGAAGGCCAGAAACACCCCACACCTCAAACTTCAGCACCTCTGTTTGTGAGCTTTGTGAATAAGTGACCTCCCAAGGAACTACATGAAGAATGCTTGTCAAACACATAGCACTGTGAGCCCTGATTATGGTTAAAGGAAGTGATCAGTGGAAGAATAGAAGATGGGTTGACGGGGGATGGGTGGCCAAGAGAGGGGGCAGTCCCTTCCTTTCCCTTCTCCTCCTGTCCCACCTTGTCTTTTGGTAACAGCTGCATCAAGATATCTCACATACCATACGATTCACCCATTTAGATGGTACAATTCAGTGGTTTTGGAGAATATTCACATATTTGTGCAACCATCACTACAATCAATTATAGAACATTTCAATCACCTCATGCAAAGCAAAATAAAAACTCCCATATTCTTCGGCCACCACCCCCAATCCCCATCGCCCCTGGCTCTAGGAAACCACTAATCTACTTTCTGTCTCTATATGTTAGCCTGTTTTGGACATTTCACATAAATGGAATCAGAATGCATGATAAGTAAATTCCTTTCTTAATTTGCTTTTTATTTTAGCTGAAATAATACTTCATGAAAGAATGAAGCCCTAATGGTGGACTCGGAGGCACTGGTAACAGGTTTGTGTGTGAGTATGTGTGTGTGTGTGTGTGTGTGTGTGTGAGAGAGAGAGAGAGAGAGAGAGAGAGGAACAGGGCTGGGAGAGGGTCAGGATTTGCAGACGTAGATCTTACCTCCTCTGTGCAGAATGCTATCCAGCTTGTTTTTCTCTTATAAGGTGCTTAGAAGGGAAAATGTCAAAAGCCGACCAACAGGAGAATCCAGGAGGCGGCCAGTGAGTCATTGTGGTGACTGAGGCCCTGCTGAGCCTTGCACAAAGGCAAGGCTGGGAATCTCTGCCCTGGGGGCTCCCCCTGCCCTGGGGGCTCCCCTCTGGAGTGGAGACCAGCTGACTGAGTGGAGGTGCAGAAGGGGGAGTCCAAGCAGTGATGATGTGGAGGTGCAGGTGGGGTGGGGAGAAGGGATGTTAGCGGAGCCCGTGGCAATGTCATGATTACAGCAAGGGACCTGTGGCAGGACAGAGGACCATACCACAAACCATGCATGACTTGTGTTCTGGAGGGACAGTTACCTGTGCAGGGAGGGATCAGGACTCATCAGCGTTTCTCCGTGTTGGTGTCACCGTGTAGGCTCCTGAGAGGATGTTAGGTGGCTCTTGGGTGGCAGCCCCTGCATAACATTCAGTGGTCCACCAAGAACAGTTAAAACTCTCTTCCAGGCTTTCTAAGTCAATGAAAAAAAAAAATCAGTTTGGTGTCTGTCAGGTTCTACACCTCACTAGCACTCGCTGATTTCCCTCTTTTAAAACCATATAATTATTTTTAATGTCCAGAGTTTGTAATGCAAGGGCCAGAGCTTCCTCCTTGGTTCGATTTTATAAATTCTCAGTGGGCTGGTGAGGCCAATAGGGATCCTTCTTCCTGTCTCATGTGGTTTCTGGGAAGACCTCTTCAAGTCCTCAGTGGTCATCTGAACAAAGGGAATTACCTTCCTCCTTTCTTTAGCTCTTTCTGGGGTTCCTCAGTGCTGGCCTTTGAGAGAGACACAACTTTGTCCAACTCCCTTTTCTGCAGCACCCGTCGGACCAGCACCTTTATCCTCTGGCACAGGGACCTTCAGGGATTAAGCTGCTTTTCAGTCATCCACCAAGCCCACGTTGGCCTCTATGGTCATGTGGCAAGCCCAGTCAGTAGCTGGTGGTGTCTCAGGTAGAGTAGCCAACCTGGAGGTGAGGGTCTCATTCCAGGACTTTAGGGGAGTTAGCCGTAGCCTCTTAGTTTGGGGGAATGATCTCCCCAATCTATTGACTGGGTCTACCCAATCAATAGTTTTCAGAGCAAGTTTGCCACCCGCCATCTTGGATCCTTTACCAACCCCAGAAGAGCACGGTCCTCATCTGCAAGTCACTAATTTCCTTTTTAACTAAGGAGATTGAGCCTTGGAGTGACAGGGTCCATGGCAGCGCCTGTATCACCTTAGATCTCAAAACGTAGTTCTGTTTACAATGAATGCATTTTATGACATAAAATACATGCTGTGGATGTAAAGTTAATTTTTAAAAGAGCTCAAGAGTGAGTCAATATAAAGAAAAAAAATCAGTTAAATAACAGCAGGCGGCACGTAGATATGGCACAATGGGTGATGGTGGGACGGGGACCCACCAAAAATAGGTAGGAACCAACTGGAAGAATTTCATGATCCAGCTCTGACAGTGTGTGGATCAGTGATTCAGACCTTGAGAAACGCCATGGAGGCCAGCCTGAGGGGGTTCTGACTTTAACTCAGTCACAGACACCAGGGGAAGGGACCGCTTGCAGCCCCCAGACTAGCTCTCACCCCTGTGCCTTGGAATGGGCAGTTCACCTGTCGGCTTCTCACTCCAAACACGGAACCGGATCTATCTCGTTCTCCTTATGCCTCCAGTTCCTGGCCTGGTGTCTGGCACATGGAAGTCATTGGTGCTCACTAACTGGGTGTACAAATGAATGAACGAGTGAAGGGCTGTCCGCCGGGTGTCCGCCCTGATGCACTATGTGGTTACCCGAAACACAGAGCCCTTCCCTCCTTGCAATACTTACCAAGCAGCTGCAGTGTGCAAGACACCCTGCCCTTATGTTCCTCATGAGGGCTTTATTTTTAGTCAATAATCAATCTACTTATTACAGCTGTAGTCAAGATGCTGTCGATAGTGGGGAGAACGTGATCTCTTCTCCGCTTTACAGCAGGGGTGTTGGAGCCAGGCAGACCCTGGACTGACTCCTACCTCTGACACTCAGTGCCTGACGCATGGTGGACTATTTAGCTTTTGCAGACGTTTCCACAGGTGTAATGAGGTTCTAGTAGCGTTTAGCAGGCCAGGTGGTCCTGAGTCCTCTGGGTGAATGCTGCTGAAGGAATGAGAGTCGGAGTGAGCGAACGGGTGAGGGGTGAGGCCCTGTGGCCCAGCTCAGGTGCACATAGCCTGGCTCTTCTCCCATACCAGGCTCCTACCTGCTGCTTGGAAATTCAAGACAGGCAAGAGAAATTCAGGCTTCATTTAACCAAGCACAAATGAAGCAAATTGGGCCAAAAACCTAGAAAAAAAAATCCTCCCCCAGAGCGGACCCTAAGGCTTGTGGCTGGCCCTGCAGCGGGTGACCCAAGGGATACACCAACTGCTCCCCAGACTACTGAACATCTCCCTGGTCCCTCCCTTCCCCTCCCCCTCAGGGATGTGGGCAGTGTGATGTTGGCATGGTGACCACTCAGCCTGTCTCCCCCTCCTCTGCATCCCGAGGTGACAAAGAGGCATTGAGGAGAAGAATGGGGGTCCTGTAGCTCCAGTGGCTCAAGAATGGTAGGGAGAGCCGGTCCAGGGACTGAGGGGGCCTGGCGCTAAACTGCGGCAGGAACAATGGAGCCGTTGCCCTGGCAACCAATCGAAGCCTCCCCCTGGGCCTCTAGGCTGAGTCTGGGCAGAGGTGTCTTAAGAAAGGGAGGTGGGAACAGAGGGGGTGCTCTGTTCTCAGAACTGCCTGTCCCCCAAGGAAGGGCAGCAGGGGGGCCTCTTTCCAGAGCAGAACACAGTCTCTGTTGGCCCATTCTCCAGAGCCACTGAGAGAGGCCCTGGTGTGGAGACCCTGCTGACCAGCAGTGGACACCGCACTCCTGGGTCTGATGAGAAACTTCCCCTCTTGCCTACGCCTACTCCCGGGCCTCCTGAGGGCTGATTAGGGGCAGTGACTGGGAAATCAGGACTTGGTGCTCTCTGCACAGGAGCTGTAAGCTTGGGCTGGTCCCGAGACCTGTGGGGTGTGTGGATACTGTCGGTCCAGGCGGTGGGTGCAGAGCTGGGGTGGTCAGGGGAAGGCTGTGCCCTCAGGGGCTGAGAGCCGGGAGGCCCTGGGGGGTTGTAAGTTCCTGCTTCCGGGGAAGTTGGCCCTGACTTACTGCAAGGCCCGGTTTCATCCCTCAAAGCCATTTTGCTCAGCTGTAATGCAGGAATAACACCAACCAGGGGATGTTCGGTTGAATAAAGGCGACATCCTGTCCCCCTGAGGGCACAGAGCGGGTCAGCTGGCAGGTTCTTCCTTCCCCTGACCAGCCCAGCCCACTTCTCCCTTCAGGCAACTGTGGCTCAGGACTCTGGAGGTGCCTCTGGACACCCCGACAACACACTCAGGCCCATTCTTCCTGAAGGTTCTCCTGTTGCTCACCAGCCTCTTGAGGACCAGTCTGTTAAGGTCCTGGGAAGGACACCCCACACATCGTGATGATGGGGTTGCTTTGAGAAGGGACAGTTCTAGGTGTCCTTTGCCTATCTCGATCCTCTCACTTTGGCCACAAAGAAACAGAAAGTCAAGAAGGGATGGAGAGTGCTTTAACAACTGCCAGCTCAGAGGCATAGGGATGGGCACCCCCGGCCCAAGGGTGTCCTGGGCCTTCTGCCCAATGCACCTCTACCCAGGCAGCGAGAACCGGTTCAGTGGTGGCCACCTGAACCCTGCACCCGCCCTACCGCCCACCTCCACCATCAACACCAACACCGGGATCCGGGAGCTTGCGTGGGTGTTGGGGGGATGAAGGCAGGAGACAGATCACAGCCAGACTTCTGGTCCTTTCGGAGCACAGGGCTCCCTCTTGTGGCTGCGAGGCCTCATGGCCTGCAGTCCCCCGTCCGGTGCCCTTGGCTGCGGCTCACAGCAAACAGGCTGCCTCTGAGCCCGAAGGGAGACGCCCCCAGGCTCTGAGCTGGCCTGGCCTTGTCCTTGTGTGCCCAAAGTAAAGGTTGTTCTTTGCCTGTCCCTCTGAGTTGGATGGGAACCCCCAGGCTCTTTCCTGCTTCTTCCCAAGCAGGGCTGAGTGGAGAGGGGCCTGAGAGAGGCACTGGCCCAGCAGGCTCACCCGCGAAGGTCACCTCCCAGCCAAGAAGATCACACGAGCACTGTTTCTGGAGACTTGTTAGGTTACTGCCCTGGCCTGTGCTGGGCTCCTCACGGTGTGTGTGGGCAGAAACCAAGAAACAAGCAAACCACATTATGGGTCTCCAGGACCTTGAATCTGCTCATTATCCTGGGACCCATGGGCTCCCCAGACTATGAGCTGACTAGGGGCTCATGAGCGTCTTTCTGGACGGTGAGTGCTTTCATCAGATGCTCAAAGGATTCAAAAGACTGAGCCTCTCAGCTAAAGCAGATGAGATCAGAATGTTCTAGTCCAGCGGCGTCTGGGCCACTTCACAACAGACACCCCGGGGGGAGGGGGCAGACCTACGTTGTCTTCGCTTCCCTCAGGGCCTCCTTCCGGCTGTCTTCAGGGACAGATTTAAAACTATGAAAGAATCTCGGGCTTATTTCCTCCCAACCACGTTTCATTTTTGTCCCCAGTCTGACCCAGCTTGATCACCCACCTTCGTCTCTGGATCCAGATGACTGTTATCTGTTTCCAAAAATTCCATCCACCTTAACAAGGCACAGATCTGTCACCCTCAAGAGTGTTCAGATGGCATTACTTCAAGAGTTCTGGAAACTTCCTTCAGAACCCAGAGCACATAAAAGTCTGACCTTTCGAGATGACTCCTTTCCGGGGTCTGAAATAGGTTAGTGGAGAGTCGGCCACGTGACGTGGCGACACTGAGTTGTGAACGCGTCAGCCTACCCAGCAAGGCCCAGGAGAGGAGGCAAAGGGTCAAAAGAAGGTGCAGAGGGAGGGGGAGGACGGAACGTGCCACCGGAGGGCACTCAAGAGACAGCTGTTGACATCCACTCTGGGACCCTGAAGAACAAGGCAGGAGCTCCCGGGGCAATAGAGGGATGAATCCACAAACCACAGCAGCAGGGCCTGAGGGACACGTTACAACAGAGAGCACTAAGTTCACCAAGGAAGTGACACCTCGGAAGCTCACCCCCAAAATGACAAGGCCCTCTGGGGTGGACAGAGAGCGCAAAGCCAGTATCCTGTTTGTCCAGCCCTCTGCAGGGGCAGACTGGGCTAATGGCCCCAGTTTTCCACTCCTCAGTAGCCACACCTGTTGCCGTAGGATATTAACAGACATAGGAGAAGAGCCGAATCCTAAAAAGAGCTCAAATGATTTCAGCTTGAGTGATTCTCTAGAGCCCCTGCTGTTGCCTTGAGAAGAATATTCTGGGCTAGCTTGCTGAACTCTAGAAGAGGATGAGAGATATGTCAGTAAAGTTACTCCAACTAGGATGCCAAGCCTGGAGAAGCACCCCTGACCAAAATCACCAGAGGCAGAAGCCACAGGTGAGATCAACAGAACCCTGTCCCTTCCTCCCTTCATCCCATTCAAGCCCAGCTTCGTTCAGCATACAACTTGTCAGCCCTGAAAAGGGCAAGATCTGATAATACATGACTACTGTTTCAAGACACTGGGTTTTGGGGTTATTTGTTACACAGTGATAGCTAACTGATGCAAAGGCCCTTTACTAGAGATTTCAATGTATTTCCCTTTACAAGTTATCTGGAAGGCCAGGAGCTTCTTATAAAGGAATTTTGCTCATTATCCAGTGACTATCACTGAGCACCTACCACCTACCGTAAGTTCAAGGCACTATGGCAAGTTACATGTCCATAAGAAGTTTGGTGTCCAACAGAGAAGATGATGTAAGACTATAAATATGGAGAAGGTAGAATATGATTAAAGTGTCACAGAAGGGATCAGATGAGGGGCCGAGAAAGTTAGAGCTATTAAAGAAATGCAGATAATGTCACGAGCCTGGGAGAGAATTATCCTTTGATCATTCATTCGCCCAGTGCACTTTCAGTGAACACTGTGCCAGGCACCGGGGACTCGAGATGACTAGTACTTTGCCCTGAAGTCTAGGGGTCCTGGGAGCTGGGGGAGAGGGGTGGACAGACCTGTGAGCACATGATAACAGCCACGTGACAGGTATGACAGCCAAAGTGAGAACAAGGCATCATGGGAACCCGGAGGAGAGAACATTCCGCTCTGCTTGGTGAAGAGGGGGCTTCCTGGAGAAGCAGACAGAGAGGCTGTGACTCTGGATGGACGGGGAGGCGTCCTCCAGGAGGCACAGGGTGGGGGGACACTGCTTGGCCACGGCTGCTTCTCACTTCCTTCACTCTTGTTCAGCCCTTTCCTCAGCCCCCTGACTTCACCCGCCCCGAGATGTGGACAGCTCTAAACCCCTGTCTCCTTGGAGGCTGCTCCCACACCTCACCACGTGGGAGCCCAGGGCACCTCCGACTCAGCCTGTCGGAAACAGAACCACTTTAACCCCAAACCTGAATTTCCCTGGAAGATGTTTTTTCGCACCAAATGGCTCCATCTCCTTCCCCGATGAGCCCCAAACATGGGACTCATTCTAGACGTTTCCGGTTCCTTCACTGCAGAGTCAGTGGGTGGGAAGTCCTCTTGACGGGTCCTCCCTTCTCTTGACTGACCCTCCCTCCTTCTTTCCCTCCCCTCTCCTCTCTGTCTCTGCTGTGCCGTCTCTTGTGGGAAAATGCATATAACATAAGACTCACTGTCTCAGCCATTTGCAAGCATCAGCTCAGTGGCACTAAGCAGATTTCTCTTGGGCACCCATCGCACTCCCCGTCTTCCCTGCCATTCTTCCACGTCTCCATCGTTCCACACTGGAGCTCTGTGGGCATGAGCAGGGACCCCCCCCCCACCTCCCTTCCTGCCCTGGCGAACATCTGGTCTGCTTTCTCTGTCCAGGGTTTTGACCATCCTCCTCTAGGTTGAATCAGGCCGTTTCTGTTCCTTGGGGTTGGCCTCTGTCACTCAGCATAACACCTTCAAAGTCCATCCCCGTCCTACCACGTGTCAGGATCCCGGTCCTCTGGCAGGTCGAGTGGCATTTTACAGCGTGGATCTGTCACATGTTGTGCATTCACCCGTCTGTCAAGGGACACTTGCGTCGCTTTCACCTTTTGGCCCGTGTTCACGGATCTATTGGAGGCTCTGCTTTCCATTTTTTTGGAAACGTAATTCCAGAAGGGGGATCGCTGTATCAAATGGTGGATTTGGTTTTCTGAGGACCTGCCATACTGACTTCCACCATTTTGGGTTCCCGCCAATCACACACAAGGCTCCAGGTTCCCAGTGCCTCACCAGCGCTTGTTTTCTGGTTTTGTCGTCGCTGTTCTTCTGTCACAGCCATCCTGGTGGGTGTGAAGTGCGGTTCCATTGTGGCTTCACTTCACATTTCTCTAGTGGGTAGTTGACACTGAACAATTTTTTCATGGGTTTATATGTACCATTTGTATGTCTTTTCCTCTCCTTCTTCTTTTCTTGGTACCAGGGATTGAATCCAGTGGTACTTTACCATTGAGCCTCATCCCCAACCCTTTTTATTTCTTATTTTCAGACAGGGTCTTGCTAAGTTGCTTAGGGCCTCACTAAGTTGCTGGCCTTGAACTTCTGATCCTCCTGCCTCAGCCTCCCGAGCTGTTGTGATGATAGGTGTGCCCCACCGTGACTGGCTGGATGTCTTCTTTAGAGAATTACCTATTCCAGTTCTTTGCCCATTTTTGAATTAGGGGAGCTGTTTTTTGTTGTCAAGTTTTAGAAGTTCTTTTTTTATTTCTTTTTTTTTATTTTTTATTTTTCGGTGAACACAACATCCTTATTTGTATGTGGTGCTGAGGATCAAACCCGGGCCACTTGCATGCCAGGCGAGCGTGCTACCACTTGAGCCACATCCCCAGCCCCATTTTAGAAGTTCTTTACGTATTCTGGATGTTAATCCTTTACCAGACAAGTGATTTGCAAATATTTTCTCTTGCTCTATGGGTTGTTGTTTTACTTGGTTGAGGACATCTTTCCATGCACAAAAAATTTTAATATTGTGAAATCCTATTTGTCTGGATTTTTCCTTTTCTATCTGTGCCTCAGTTATTTATTTTTAAAATATTTTTCTAGATGTTGATGGACCCTCATTTTTTCATTTATTTATATGTGGTGCTGAGGATCGAACCCAGTGCCTCACACATGCTAGGCAAGTGCTCCACCACTGAGCCAGAACCCCAGCCCCTGTGCCTCAGTTATTTTTTCTTAAGGACAGAGAGAGAGAGAGAGAGAGAATCTTTTTATTTTTTTGTACATGGACACACACAATGCCTTTATTTTTATATTGTGCTGAGAATCAAACCCAGGTCCCTCTCGTGCTAGGCGAGCGCTCTACCGCTGAGCCACAACCCCAGCCCCTGTGCCTCAGTTATTTTTAATGAAACTCTCTCTCTTCTTCCCCACCACCGCCATTCCCTTGGTCTACAACCTTAGTCTCGGGCTTTGTTTCCATGTCTCTAAACTCAATCTTCTTTCATCAATTAGGCACACACTCAAATACAGATTATATCATTCCGTGCCCGCCTTCACCTGTCCAGCATTTATGGAGCACCCACCACAAACCAGGCACTCCACTAGGAGAGGCAGACAGCTGTGAGCAGGAGAGGGCCCTGCCCGTAACAAGTTTCCATTTTATCAATGCAGACCGCCAGCAAACAGATAAATGTAACCAGGAAAATGGTTCTAAAATGCTTCTGATATGTGTTCTGCTGGACTTTGGATTTTGAATGTCCATATGCAAAGGCTTGGTCCCTGGGTGTGCTCTTCAGGAGGCAGGGCCTAGTGGGAGGTCATTAGGTCACAGGGGCATGAGGTAGTTCCCTGACACTTCTTGCTAGTTCTCATGGACTTCTTGAATACTCTCAAGAGGATTGTTAGAATTCTCTCCAACGGATTGTTATAAAAGGAGCAATCCTTCTGGGCATGGTGGTGCACGCCTGTGATTCCTGTGACCAGGGAGGCTGAGGCAGGAGGAACACTAGTTCAAAGCCAGCCTCAGCAAAATCAAGGTGCTAAGCAACTCAGTGAGACCCTGTCTCTAAAATAAAATACAAAACAGGGCTGGGGATGGGGCTCAGTGGTCCAGTGCCCTTGAGTTCAATCCCTGGTACCAAAAAAAAAAAAAAAAAAAAAAAAAAGGAGCAATCCTGGCCCTACCCATTCCCTTTTCTCTGTTGTGGTTGAAGATGTGACCATTTGCTCCAACACATTCTCCTGCCATGAAGTGACACCATCCATTGTCCTTATCAGAGGTCAAATCAGTGACCCCTACCCACCCTGGACTTTGAATCTTCCAGACTGTGAGCTAAATGAACCTTTTCTTTCTTTGTAAGTTAGCAGCCTCAGGTATTTTGTTATAGCAATGCAAAGTGGACTAAAACATTTTCCCTTTATACAATTTGCTTTTTCTCCATCATCCTTTATCTGCAGTACTCCACCATTAAGGCTAGGCCATGAAATTTGTTGTCATAGGGAAGGAGAGGGAAATCCTACCCAGAACAAAATTAATTGAAAAGATATAGTGCAGGGCTGGGGATGTGGCTCAGTGGTTAAGTGGGTTCAATCCCCAATGTATATTTAAAAAAAACGATCAAAAGGACATTCAGCTCTGAGTCAAGATCCTTCTTTCCTGGCTTCTTGGGTCTCACCTTCCCTCGCTGTGCAGTGCACACCTCCCACCAGCCTCCACCTGGCCTTTCCTTCCTCCGGGGACACTGGGCTCCCTCTTCTCTACCTCCCCAGCTCCCTCCCTGTGTTTAAAGACCCTGCCATTTTCTCCAAGGAGCTTCACTGACCTTCCCGGGCTGTGGGGACCCTCTCTTCTCTGCTGCTGTGGTTCTTTGGGGGCATGGCGGTTCTTGCCGTGCTGTGAAGGCTGGCCTTTCTCCGTGTGTGATCCTGCGCTCCTGTGTCTCCCCGCAGGCACTGTATCAGCATGGGTGTCTCCCAGACCTTTTCTACACCCCGGTTCTCTCTCGAGTGTTAGACCCGCACATCTACCTGCTGCCAGACGGGCTCATGCAGCTGGCCTCCAGCAGCGGTCGTAGGCACACAGGTGTGACGTTTGGATGTGTCTTCCTAACTCTGCGTTGGGAGGTTTGGTGATGTCTGATGGGCAGCTTGAAATCTGCCATGTGGGGTTCTTGACACCTCAGGGATTGGCCAACACTGAAAGTCAGGGCTGCCCGCTCTGCTTGGAGAGCCAATTGCTGCACATTTCCCAGATACTACTTCTTAGAGAAGTCAGGGTTTATTAAAACCCAGGGATTGCTCAGAGCTCCTGATTCAGTGGAGTCTGAGAATGTGCATTTCTGCACATTCCCCGTGATGCTGTTGGTCTGGAGACCACCATGTGAGAACCAGTGATCTACAGGCACCTCAAGATCAAGGTCAAAATTAAAGCCATCATCAGCTTCCCTCAAACCCACTCCTCCTCCTGGGTTTGTGTTGCTGGGAATGGCACCAGCAGCCCCCAGTGTCCTAAGCCAGAAACCTGGGGGGCAGCCTGAAGCCCAGTCTCCCTTGGCCCCTGTGGCTAAGTGATGACCAGGTCCTGGCAACTCTCCTTATCAGCGTTCCCGCACCAGCCTCCTGGGTGGGCACCTGGCTTCCACTCTAGTCCCCTGTCCACCTCCCTGCCACAGGGGTCTATGTGAATGCAAGTCCAGTCGTACTGTCCCAGCCTGAAGGACTGTGGCTCCTTGGCACTGTCTGCAGGGAGCTTCTGTTGGCGCTCCTGCCCCCATCTGTCAGCATTCCCTGAACAAGCGCCTTCCTCCCTTGAATCGTCCCCGCCCTCTCCCACCCAGGCTCTGCCAGTGTCTTGCGTGGGGCTCCTTGCACCCTTCCTGGCCCCAACCCAGGGCTGCTCACCCAGGTCTGCTGATCTCCTCTTTCCCTCCTGCTTCACGCAGTGTGCTGCCAACTCTCCAGGGAGGAACTGGGTTCGCGGGTGTTTAAAGGTCTCCTTTCCTCCGTGCTGACCACTGAGTGTGACGCACAGCAGCCGCCCATGTCTTGGCTTGGGCGCCCCAGAAGTGGCTCTAAGATCTGTGCATGCTGTTTATTTGGGAAGTGCCAGAAGACACACTGGTAAGGAAGGGAGTGAGACAGGGCTGTGGAGGGAGCAGGGAAGGATGTCCTGTCGGGCCAGTTCCCTACCAGGGCCACCAAAGCCAATCCACCGTGGGACTCTGGGAGGAAGTGGAGAACACACCTCAAGAGTGATCCTGCTCAAGGTGCGTCTGTCCACCCACACCTCATTTGTTGGCGGCTGCTCCTGGGGACATTGGCTCGTTGGCACTGTCTGCCTGAGCAAAGGCCAAAAGTGCTTCAATAGCCAGAGTCCCTGCCTGCGTGCCATCAGCCTTGGGCATGCACCTGTGGGTGCCAGGGAGGTGAGCAAGCCCCACAGGACTTGGCACAGTGCTCACTGTTGGATAAGAAGATGCGAAGGGGAAGGCGCCCAGGGCAGAGGTGACGGCACAGTCAAAGGCACAGAGGCCCAAGGGGGACCTGCTGCAGGCGCTCAGCACACCTCCAAATTGTCTCTGAGCCAAGGGAACCAGGGCTTGTCCCATTTCACACCCAGTTTCATCTGAACCCCAAGTTCTCTTCAGCAATAATTATTTCTCAAGAGGGAGCTAAGGAGAGGGTGACTTCAAGGGGCCCATCCTTTCGGACCTTCTGAACTGACCTTCTCTGGGATGAGTTGTGTTTCAGGCCCTACTTGGTGGCGCACCCAGAGGTGGTGGTGCATTTGGGCTGGGGTGGACTTGCCCAGACCAGGACGATCCCAGGGACTTCCTGATGTCTCACCTCAGCATTGTGGCAGCCTACAGCAGCCTCTGTGGCAGCTGAGCACTTGAAAGTTGTCCAGTGCAACCGAGGAGCTGAATTTTAAATGTTATTCCATTTTGATGAGTGTAAGTGTAAATGCCAGGAGGCAGATGTGGTTAGCGGCTGCCGCACAGGACAGTGCAGGTTTAGGGGTTCTGACGGCCTCTCCTATCACCTCTCCATCCTCTGCAGCCAGCAGTTCTGAGCATCCTGGTGTCTGCACACAGCAGGGAGCTCGGAGTGCCCCTGCTTGTGAGCCTCAGTGTCCACAGACACACCCGCCAGGGATGCTATTCCCTGGGTCCGGCTCAGCTCCTCAGCCTGGTGTTTACTGCCCCCTGCAGGAGATGAAGAGCAATGGTCAGAGTTGCATCCAGTGCCTGATCAGGTCCTGGAGGCCCACTGGCCTGGCTGCATGGAAGCCCCTCTCTGTGGCACCATCCTCCCCTCTTGGACAGAGTTCGGTGGAGAAGCCCCAGGCTCCCATCGGCCATTTTTATGACGTCGGTCTGTGCTAAGGGTCCGGCTGGGCCTTAATTTCAAAAGGATTTGAGCTGATGATGGATCATGTTATGATATCTGGGTTAATGAACGTTATTTCTGTGTGTGTCTGTGACAGTGTTTCTGGAGGAGATTAGCGTTGGAACAGGTGAACTGAGCCAGGGGGGGGCTTTCCGGACGTGGGCACAGAGCCTCCAGCCTTGGGAGGGCCCACACAGGACAGAAAGCAGGGACAGGTGGGATCCCCTCTACCTCATCTGGGAGCAGGTGTTTACCATCCTCACTGCTCCTGTGTTCTGACCCAGGCTGAAATCTACACCTAGATTCCTGGGCTCAGAGGCTTCCAAACTTACCACCAGTTTTCTGGGCCTCCAGCTTGCAGACAGCAGATCGTGGGACTTCTAAATCTCCATAATTACATGAGCCAATTTCTTATAATAAATTATATATATAGGTTTTTAGGTGTGTTTGTGTGCACGAGTCCTACTGTTACTCTGGAGAACCCCAACTAACTCCAGGCCCATTTTCAAATAATAAAAGAGACACTCCCCAAAGGAGCTAGACATTTCCAGAGAAGTCAGGCTTTCTGTGATAGGTGTCTGCAGAGATTTTGGGGTTGGAGGGCTGTGACTCTGGAGGAGGTGAACTTTAGACAAATTAGGAGACTGCTCTTAAGCGAGATCATCTCAATACCTTCTATTTCTGTCTTCGCGGTGGATCTCGTTCATGTCTGTCAGGAGCGGTGCTTCCCACACAGGTCCGCGCCCCCACAGGGGAGGATTCCAGATTCCAGGAGAAAGGTCACATGTCGAGGAGACCAGGCCTCTCCAGACTTCCAGATGCCATGACATATGGAACACGAACGGGAATCTCGCACCTGCACCTTCAGCTTGTCCCAAAGCAGGGCCCAATATCTCAAAAATACAGAGCTAACTCAGAATATCAGGAAAGAGAGATTTCCAGGAACCAGCAGTGGGGTGGGAACTGGAGCTGCATGGTCACGGGGCCTCAGAACACCTTCAGGCCTGAGGGGCTGTGGTCTTGGGCCCCATGTAGGGACAGGAATTTGGCTTCATAGATGGGTGGGACTGGAGCTGGGCTGAATGTGAGGCCAGAGGCCAGGGGTAAGACAGACCAGGGAACCTTGGTCCACCAGGTAAATATGGCACGCGGCACCTCCTGCCAGTGGGAAGGCACAGACCTAATCCCCACTCTCCACACAGTGTGGAAATGTCCAGTGGAGATGCTAACGTGAGAACACGGTCCATCTTGTAGGGAATTCAGCAGAGACCATGTCAAAAACTGCCCCCTGGGAAGGTGTTCTCAACCTCACGTAACTTGTGGAATTATTTTAGGCATTAACTCGTGCTAAATAAGGACAAAAATCTATGTAAAGAAGTCCAATACCACTCACTCACTTATCTATTTAGTCCTTCAACAGATTTTTAAAACCTTTTTATTGGTGCGTTAGAATTATGCACAATAGTGGGATCCACTGTGGTATATTCCTAAGTGCCCACAGCATCCAGTGGTCAATATCACGCCTCACGTTCTGACCTTAACCTCCTTTTCCCTCTCCCCATTCCCTTTCTCTACTGATCTCTCTTCTGTTTTCATGAGGTCTCTTTATCTTTCTTTTTTCCCTCCCTACATTCTGCATATAAGAGAAAACATTCAACCCTTGACTTTCTGAGTCTGGCTGATCTTGCTTAGCTTGATGTTCTCCAGTTCCATCTATTTTCCTGAAAATGTCCCATTTCCTTCCTTCTTTCTTTCTTTTTTTTTTTTTCTGGCCAAGTAAAGCTCCATTGTGAACATATATCACATTTTCTTTATCCACTCATCTGTGGACAGACACCTAGGCTGGTTCCATAATTTGGCCATTGTGAATTGTGCTGCTATAAATGTGGGGGTGCATGTATCACTATGGTATGCTGACTTTAGGTACAGCTGGGTCATAAGATGGTTCCATTCCTCATCTTTCCTTCAACAGATTTTTCTGTACAACTACTGTATTCCAGGGCCCAGAGATACATTGAGATACAAAACAGATGCAAATGTTACATTCTTTGATCTTGGGGATTGTTATGGATTAGATGGGGTGTCCCCTAAAAGCTCACATGTGAAACAATGCAAGAAGATTTGGAGGAAAATGATTGGATTATAGCTTTGCCGTAATCAGTTGATTAATCCCTGATGGGATTAACTGGGTGGTAACTGGAGGCAAGTGGAGTGTGGCTAGAGGAGGTGGTTCGTTGGGGGCTTGGCTATGGGGTCAATATTTGTATCTGGCCAGTGGTGTCTCTCTGCTCTGCTGCTCTCTGATGGTCATGTGAGCTGCTTTTCCACCCTGATGCCCTGCCTCATCTGGAGCCCCAAGGAATGGAGCCGGCCTTCGATGGACTAAGACTTCTGAAACCGTGAGTCTTGAAATAAACTTTTCTTCCCTAAAATTGTTTTGTCGGATCTCTTAGTCACAGCAGCGAAAAAGCTGATAAAAACAAGAATGGTAGACAATAAAGGAACAAATAGGGTCGACTGGGACCAATGAGCACCATGAAGAGAAGAAAGGCAGGAAAGGGGGTTAGGAAATTGCGGAGGAGGATGTCCCAATTCAGAAGATCAAGATCTACAGCTGACTGTGGTGCAGCGCACCTGCCGTCCCAGCCACTCAGGAGGCTGAAGGAGGAGGATCGCTTGAGCCCATAAATTTGAGAACAGTCTGTGCCACACAGTGAGACCATGTCTCTAAATAATTAAATAAATGATGAAATAAAATATCAAGACCAGGAGGTTTTACAAAGAAAAAATGTGGTGAGAAGGGGAGGGGAGCGGCTGCTCAGGGGAAGAGTATCTCAGGCAAAGGGAACAGCGGAGGCAGGTGCCCTGGGGCAGGAGCCTGGTTTTAAGTTTTGGAACACAGGAGGAGGCTGATGTGGTCCAATGTCAATAAGCCATGGGGAGGGTCAGAGAGGCGAGCCAGGTTGAGGAGGGTTTTCAAAATTTTACTTTTTAGGGTTTTCTACATTATTTTAGGTCACTAGTTTTAAGTAGAGGGATCACATGATCTGATTTGCATTTTAACAGGAGTCCAGGGTTTTTTGACCTGAATAATTAGGTGGAGGGAGTTGCTATTAACTGCTCAGATGAGAAGACCAAAGTTAGATAAGCATTTGGGGGTAAGATAAAGAATCCAGCCCTGAACAGACCGTCTGAAAACATGGAGTAGACTGTTGAATACATAAGTTCAGAATTAATAGAGGACATGTATGCTGGACATGGGAATCTGGAGGTGACACAGATTGAACCCGCGTGACTGGATGAGATCACTAAGGACAGGAGAGAAGGCAGAGAAGAGTAGTCATCCAAAGACTAAGAACTGGCGGCATCACCATGTTACAGGACCAACCAGGCCACACCTCCTCCAGCGAAGCGGAATTCAGTCCTGAGGAACAAGAAAGAATGGACCAATTTGAAAAGTAAATCTCCATGCTTAAAAGGAAGACTAGGATCCCTAAAACCAGGAGAGATTATGAAACAATGAGGTGGATAAACAGAGAACTCGGTAGAAATCCTACTCGTGGAAAAAGGTGACTAATGAAATAAAAACCTCCGGTGGATGATCTGGAGCAGGACTCCAGGTGAAGCGTGTGCATGAACTGGAAGACAGAATGGAAGAAATCAGCAAGTCTCCCCAGGTGTTTCTATTAAGAGATCTTTTGGAGCAAACACCACTTTCTAGGCTAGGGATCACTGTCCCAAGCAGTCAAGTTTTTGAATCAGGGAACAAACTCTTTTTTTTTTTTTTTTTTTTGGTACCAGGGATTGATTGAACCCAGCAGCACTCAACCACTCAGCCACATCCCAGCCTGTTTTTTTTTTTTTTTTAACCAATTTTTTATTATAAGACAAAGTCTTGCTAAGTTGTCAGGTCTTGCTAAATTGTTGAGGATGACTTTGAACTTGCAATCCTCCTGCCTCAGCCTCCCAAACCACCGGGATTGCAGGCATGCAACACTGTGCCTGGCTGGAAGGAAACACTCAACAGAAGGAAAAAGGGAACTTATTTCTAGAACTAGGTAAAGGTTTAGTGGCAGGATGAAGGCCGGGGTTACAAGAAGAGCTAACATCTCTTGGCAGCTCAGTGTGTGCCTGTCCCTATTCAAAGCACTTTACATGGGTCAGAAGCAGTGGGGCCTTAGAGGTGGGGTGAAAATAGCTTCTTTACGTACCTTCTGGCATTGTCCTGATTTAGACTTCCTTCTCCTTAGTTTTTCTTCTTTTTCCCCTCCTCTCTTCCTCCTCCTCCTCCTCTTCACTTTATTATCATCATTATCATTTTGCAGTGCCCGGATGGAACCCAGGACTTCACACATGGTAGGCAAGCACTCTACCCCTGAGCCACACCCTCTGCCCTTCCCTCTCCTTTCCATTCCTTGTCCCAGTCTCTTCTCCCTGAGGCACTATACCTTCTCCAGGGTATTTTTGGAAGCTGTTCACCATTGATTCCCTAGTTCAGTAGCTATCTCTTTTTTTAAATCAAGCCACTGTTTTGAGCCAGGCTGATATGTTGTAAGAGCAGGGGGTGGAGACATTGATTGGCCACGGAGCTAAGCGTCTGATTGGAGACGAGATACAGAATCAGCTCGATTTGGCACAGCATGAGGAGGGTCGGAGGGGTTATCACACCTAGGAGCCTGGCATCCTGTGGCCCCAGGGTCTCGGAAAACAAGTAGAATTAAGTAAACAACACCGGAGAGTAGCTGGCAGGATCACCAGCACGGAGATGTGGAAGTTTGGTGCACATGTGAAAACTGACTTGTAGCTAAAAGTGCGAGCCGAGGAGTGGCTCTGATACCACTCGGGACACAGTCTGAACTCCTTAGCGGCCTTTCATGATCTGGCTGCCGCCTCATCTCTCACCACCCACCTCCCTATTTCCTATTCTCCCACCAGATTGAATGACCTGCAGTAGCCATCGCAACACGTGTTTGGCGAGTGACTAAAGGGATGGCAGAGGAAAAGAATGGTGAGGCAGGCTGGGGCTGAGCCATCGAGGTACGGAGGACCAGGGTGGTGCATCCACCGGGCATTCAGTTTGTGGTCCTTACAATATTCAGGTTTTGCTGGAATGGGACTGAGATCCTCCCCTCTAATTCTCTCAGTCTTGTCTCTTCAACTAGATCATGAATCTTGGAGGGAAGACTGTGTCCGACGTCTCACCTGGTGTTGGACATCAGTAAGTGCTAAGCTAAGTCTGTTTGTAGGAAGACCTGGGATTGCCCATTTTCATCTTCACAGGATGGGGACACAGGGGATGTGATCTAGGAATGCCTGTCTGACCAACCACAAATGTTGAGTTTAGAAGTGAGTCTCCTCGGCTGCTGACTTGGCCACTGCTTCAGGGGAGGACAGCTGGTACAGATGTCAGGGTGGAGTCACTGGAGACCAGGACAGGGGAGGATCCCCTCAAACTGGCTGCACCAGAGTCATTTCATCATCTCCCCAGCCAGTGGTGCAAGACCTTGGCCAGTGAAGGGTTGAATGGGCCCTGTGAGGTTCCTGAGCACCTGGGCACTTTCCTCTAGTAGCCAGACTTGAGGCACGGAGCCTGAGGCAGAGGATGGACCCCCCCCCCCCCTCCAGTTCGATTGCAGAAATGCAAGCTATTTTACTTTCTGAGATTGGCGTCCTAAAAAACTGTGATCTGTGGGCGAAAGTCCATTATAATGTTAGTGGCAGGAAGCAGAGGGACCATAAATCACATTGCTTGTCCGGTCACATTGTATTAAACAAGCATTTACTATTTCTTCAATCTGCATTTAGTGCCATGAGACAGACATGTGACACATGGACACATGTGAGACAGACAATCCGCACACCTGAGAGCAAAGAGGGGACAGTGAAGGGGGAAGCACCAAGCTGGGGGTGGTGGCTCATGCTTAGAGTCCCAGCTACTCAGGAGATTGGAGTGGGAGGGTCCCTTGAGCCTAGAAGTTCAAGGCCACCCAGACAACATGGCAAGACCCCATCTTAAAGAGAGCAAAAGCACTTACAGAAGTAACTCACGCTTGGAAGCAGCACCGTAGAGCAGAGAAGAGCTCTCTTTTGGTGTGGGCAGATCTGAGCCTGGTTAGGGTCTGAAGTCCACTGCAGAGTAACTGTGACCTCTGGGCCTTGGTTTTCCCATCTTAAAAAATGGAGGTGATATCATCTCCCTATTTTGTAGTTGTGAGGACTAAATGAGGTAATGGATAAATGACAGGGTGGCAGGAGCACTGGCTTGAGCAGTAGACTGTCTGGGCTCAGACCTCCACTCCATGGCTTCCCTGTGGTCATGGGCAGGCTAAGATCTGCACGAGCGCAGGACCTCACGGTTGGGTTGACATGAGACTTAAATGAGCTTCGTCCCATGTAAGCTTTTAGAATAATCCCCGGACACAGTAAGAACCCGATGAATCTTCCATGTTGAAGACTGCAGTCTCTTGCCTGGCTTAATAAACAGAAGGTGTTATAATGATCAGAAAGGTGATCAGTGTTTGCCAGAGTTGTCAGGAAAAGCTCCGGACAAAGAGGCCCAGAGAGGGTAGAAATCACAGAGGACTAGGAAGCCACATTTGCTGGGGTCTAGACAAAGCACTAGCTTTGGAAATCAGGACAGTGAGCTGGCCTGACCACATGATGTGCTGAGAGGAGTTGGAAGCCTGGAATTCTCTCAAGAACCCAGTTTCTTATGATATGGTGCCATTGACAATAGCTACCTCCTTCCTGGTCTTACGGGGAGCTGCTTCATATTTTTTATTATTTATTTTTCAATTCTCCCAGGGATTCCTAGTGAAGAATAGTGGTCCTCATATTCTCAGATTATTTTCTTTCAAAGAGAAATTCAGCTCAGAGCCCAGTGACTCACTCAAAATCTTGTGGCTTGTAAAAGGCAGGATCAAGTTGGAACCTGGGTTTATTGAGTTCATTCTGGGATTCTCTGAAGCGGGAAGAGCCCCACCACAGAGGCGTTGCCATGAGGTGGCTCCTATCATGTGGCTAAAGTTCTGGGGAGTCTGCTCTGGAAGCTTCCAGAAGGAACACTGATGGCTGTTCCTCAGGGTGGAAAGCTGGACTCCACCGTCTACTCCCAGCAAGTCGGGACAGGCATCTGTAGTCTGGAGCAGGTCAGATCTTTGACCTAGTTGGTGGATAAGCCCACGGAGTTCTGGATCAGCAGCCACAGGGCAGGGGAGCTGGGAGGCAGGGGTGGAAGACCTGTCTGGCCTGTTGGTGCCTGTCCCTACTCTGCCACATCACTGAGCTTTCACGTCACTGGCTGCGAAGGGCAGCATCCCACCATACTGGATTGGAAGGAATAATCCCATCATTTCATAGACAAGCCAAGCTCTTTCCCCTTCCTTTCAGATACACAGACTCACACTCGCCCCCATGCCATACTCCTGTAAAACCCACTTGAAGTTGCCGCCATTCGGTGCCAGCTGATGGTTCTCATTTTCCAAAGCTCCTCAGCAGGAAAAAAAGCTGCTGAATTATTGACACAGGAGAGATGAAAACCCATGTGCACACAAAAACCTACATGTGAATGCTCATTGCAGCTTTATTAATAATTTCCCAAAGCTGGAAACATTCTGGCATCCTCCAGCATGTGAGCAAATGATGGAATACTACCCGGCAATAAAAAGTAATGAGCTACTGATTCCCACTGCAGGGCGAGTCCCCAGTGCCTAAGGTTAGTGCACGAAGCTAGACTCCAAAGGACATGGACTGTGTGATTTCACTGACACGGCCCTATGGAAAAGGAGCAACTGGGGGGCAGAGAGCAGACCAGTGGCTGCCACCAGTTAAGGGTCAGAGAGTTTTGATTAGAGGGGTAGCAGAGGGTCTTCTTGGGGTGGTGGGGGTATGACACCCTGTCGTGATGGCTGCCTGACGCTGCCCGTCAAGGCTTATAGACCAGAGTACATTTCATTATATGCAAATTAAATAACAAAAGACAAGAAGCAACTGTTGAGGGTTTTGGGGAAAAAAAACTAAACCCCACTGGTGAGATGGAGGAGGGAACTATACTTCGACATGTTAATTGATGACAATCCTCCTAGTGAGCCAAGGCTCACTTTATTCAGTAACAAGAGCTCACTGTTCTCAAAGTCTTATATGATAAGACTGTTCAGGTGCATGCAAGACAGAGGTCACAGGTGTGCTTGACTACTCAGCAGCTTCCGACAAATTACAGCCTGTGTCAGAACCAGACACTCCCTGCTCAGTGAGCCAATGTCTGAGGTGACCTGCTGACACTCTGGGGTCTTCAGAAGACTCTTCAGGGGAATCCTGCCCAAAGGGAATGCTCCACTATACGCTGGCACGACTGTCCCAGGGCTCTCCAAGAAGCTCCCTGGGGTGAACTTAGGACCAGTGCTCAGCGAGGGGGTCGGACTCTGGCAAGGTCAGTTGTACACCCACTTCGCTCGCCCCCTGACTGAGGACTGTGGCTGGTTGAGTGTTTCAAGCTAATCAGGTTATCCGCAGAGAAGCTGGTGGTGTGAAAGAAAGATCAGGTCATCCCAGGACCTGGGGAGCTCAGAGGCAGAGGTACCCGCAGGCTCCACAGCGTCCACATGATCTGGTTCTAAAGAAGAATCACATTACAGGTCCATTTTGCTCATAAACAACTTTTATTTTTGTTCTCAATATGTGCCCTTGAAGATTCCAAACTGTTGGAGTTTCCGATTCTCCTAGGACCAAAGCCAAAGGCATTGTGTGGAGACACTGGCCCTGGATCCTGCTCTCTCCCGAGGAGCTCATGGGAGGCCTAGTGGAGAGGGAGCCGCCAGGTGCACCTTGTTCCAAGATGGGTAACACAGTGAACAAAGAATTAGTAAAACATAGACTCAGTCTGTAGAGGGCTTCAAATATACATATTCTATATATATAAACCTGTTATATAGGATTTCAACGTATTGGTTTCCTTGAGATTTGTAATTAAAGTACAAATGATAAAGATGTTGTACACTGTGGATTCCCCCTCCTCAGCCCCCCTCCCTCCCCAACATAAATAACATTACAAAGGTCAGGTGATCCTAAGAGTTTCGGTTGTTGTAAATATTTTGTCTTAAAAATCGTTTCCCCTTCCTCCCCTGCAAACTACCTCTGAGAGTTTGTTACCTAGCAGCAATGGAATGGACAAGACTGGGGACTGCGGGGTGGTGGAGGGAGCGCGGGACATTGCTTCTCACTGGCTGGCACCAGCTGGGCTTGCGTCTCCACTGACAACCGAGGCTACGACAGGAAGCAGAGGATGTGCAGTGGGGTTTGGCTCCTCCAGAGGAGGCTGGCTGGGCCACCCAGAAAAGCCCTATAGGCCTCGCGGTTTTAGAGACAGAGCGTAGCTCCAGAAATGTCTTGGCTCAGTATTTACATGATATCGTTAAGCTGTGTTTTCTTCCTAAAAAATTTGTGTTTCTGAAGATGCCTCTTCCGAGGGTGGCTGGGGGAAAGAACTGAAAACCAAAACCAAACCAATTCCCACATACGTGAAAGTCCTGCTTTAAGTCTTACTCAGTAATTTGCACACACATCATTAAAAGTAGATACCGACAGTGATTGGGTTCTTTTCTGACTCTTTTTTCTGAGAGCATGAGTGAAGGGAGGAGAGAAGGAGCGTGCTAGGGAGAACGGCGGCCCTTTTTCAGCATTAAGTGACACTGAATGGTCTGGATCCGGTTCTTGGCTGGGACAAACTCGGGCTGAAGCTTCAGCGTCGACTCATACCACACCAGTGCTTTCTCAAACTCTTCCTGTGGGGGAAAGGGACAAAAGTGAGGGGAATGCAGCCCTAGACCAACAGGAGCCTGTGACCTCTTTATGCTCAGAAAGCACCTCCACGTTAGTGACGATTCTAAAGTACTGCTCAGTGATCCACAGCTTGGCAGAGAGCGCAGACCAGGAAGGAGGGAGTAGCTGGATCTCAATGTGCAGCGTCACAAAGCCGAGCTGAGCCAGAGAAGCCCAGGGAAAGGGGTCAGTCACCCCCACAAAGGCTGGAGCCCACCAAGGGAACAATTCAGGCAGCAGCAAAAACTAGTGTCACTGAGTACCCGACATGTGCCGGGCACTGGGCTGGGTGCTTTATGAAACCCTCGTATTTAATCCTCACAGAAACCTCTGCACATATGCCCAGCTAATAATGCTCATTACACCTCTGCCTGGGTTTCTATGGAGCTGCAAAGATGGAAGTAAAGTCAGGTGTCTCGATTAGACTTGTAAAGACTTTATTTTCCCTAACATTTACAAATTTGAATGGGATTTGGAAATGATCACTGCCATATTGAAGGCATTAAATCTTTTACTTAGATTAACACTCTCAAAGAAAAGCCCAACCCAATTAGTTAAGTGGCTCTTTCTAACCCAACAGACAGAATTCTTCATTCATAGTAGCAAATTTCACATTTACTGGTGACAGAAATAGATTCTTCAATTTTAAGAAGCAGAGAGGGAAATCTGCACATCCAGCAACACTAACCTGGCCAAATCACACTTCCTGCCTCTGAAGTCAGGACGACATATGAAGCTTATAGCTCAGGGCTGCTCATTCTATTAACTGTTATTGAGAGGATCCTGGGAATAGCCCCATGTGTGACACCATGCTTCAGATGAAAGTGGATGGCATGATGCTTGTGTTAAATTTGGTTATGACAGCTTTTGGGGACCCTTGGGGTTTTAAGTTCCCAAACTGTCCTTGATTCTGACCATAATGAGGGAATATGGCGTTGCCATTTTCTCTGTAAATGGTGTCTGTCACACTAGTGGAATTTCATCCTTCATTAAATATTTGATGAGTACCTACTATGTGCCAAACACTGCGAAGTGCTAGGAACAGGGGGAGGAAGTCTTGTCTCTAAAGAGCTCACAGTCTAGAGGGAGAGACGGACACCTAAACAAAAATTATAACACAAGGGAAAAATATGGCAAGAGAGGTGTGTGTGGGCATCCTGAGTGCAGTAACAGGGACCTACCCCTCCTGGAAGCAAGAGGGCTCAAGGGTGTGCCTACGTGGAGTGTTAGGTGAGGTTTCTGGAAAATTGTAGGTAAATCTGATTCTACTATTCATGGTGAGAAACTTCAGAGCAGTAAATACTTAGATGAATCTGTGTACTACTAAAAAAACAAACCAAGCAAAACACCCCAAATTCTCTAACCTCTTATTTGTAAAATTTATCCTTGATGGGGCTGGCGGTTTTAGATATTAAACTTAGAGGAAACTGAAGGACAATGACACATTCAAAGAAGCTTCGAAATCAAAGATGTGCCCCTGCACCGCAGCACAGTGGTCTGCGCAGCCCACACCCGTCTTACCATTGCCACGTAGACGTTGCCCAGTGTGAAATGGTTCACAGCAAAGTGTGGTGCGATCTCTACTGCCATGGTGGCCACTATGACGGCATCGTTCCAGAGCTTGGCATTGTGCAAGATGTTGGCCAGGCTAATCAGGGGCACATCCTGGGAGCAGGGAGGGGAGTGAAGACAGGGGTTATTGAGCTTCCATAGAGATACACCTGGTAGGGGGTAGAACAACGGTTCACTCCAGGGCTGGTGTGCCATTGGCTACTGCTCTGTGATAGGAGAACAAGCCAGGAAGAAACTGAACCAAAGCATGGATCAATTATTTCTTTCATTGACAAAGTCTTGCCTCCAAAACCAACATGCCAGTTGAAGTAGACAATCTGCTGTGTGATGGAGTTGTTATTCTTATGCAACTCTTGTCTGGGGGCAGACTGGTAATAAAAGTGCACAGACACACACTTTGACTTCAAGCAGTAATAGAGCCCAAGCATTTTGGGCAGGGACCACAAGCTTCAGCCCCCAGGCCAAATTCAGCCTGCTGCCTGCTTCTGTGAAGTTTTTACCAGAGTGATCTTTCCCATTCCTTTAAGAATTTCTGGGTTGTCTTCATACTACCATGGCAGAATCAACTAGCTGCAACCAAGGCAACTAGTGGAGCATACATGTTTCCATCTGGCTCTTTACAGAAAGTTTGCTGATCCCAATGCAGACTTGGCCCTTCCCCGCTGCCTAAGGCACAGGCACAGAATGATGGACTGAACAAGCAGCAACATCGTCATCATCCCAACTTTTTCCCCTTTTAAGTGTTACCTGAGCTGTTGGCTGTACCACACAGGGCCAGGTTCCACAGGAGACACAGAGAAACAGAAAACAAGAACAACTCTGTGTCCTACTGGACATCTACAGAGTACATATCCTCAGATGAAGTCCTAGAAGTTCAATAACTTGCCTAAGGCTACAAAACCAGTAACAAGTGGAGCTGTTTAGACAGCAATGCCCCACCATGAAGCCTGTGCCCCTTCTGGCATCCCAGATGCTGCCTACACAAACAAGGAAGACAGAAGCCATGTCTTTTGGATGAGAACTGGAGTAATGCAGGACTCAGCACACACGGATACAGATGTGCTGCAAAAATACTGCATATTTTCAGCCATTAAAATGTTAACACCTTTTGGAGAAGACTGATGGTACAGGGTTAGCTGGCAGGTGTGGGGGAGTGTGTCAAACAGGAAGTTAAGGGCTGAGGGTGTAGCTCAGTGGAAGAATACTTGCCTAGCACTTGCAATGCCCTGGATTTGATTCCTAGCACCACACAATAAAAGGGGATAGTCATTCAAGGAATGGAAACTGACCAATGTATGTACAGGAATGGGAATTTGCTTCTGTCTCTGTGCTTAGAAGCGAACTCAAAAGAACTTAAGAGGCTTCCATCTCCCTGAGGATAAGATAAACCCAGAAAGACTTCCAGGGTGGCAGCCTACTTAGGCCAATGTATTTGCTGCACAATGGGTCGGCACCAATGCAGTTGAAAAGGTACTGAGTAATGTCTATCTCACAGTGATGCTCAAGTCCTTCTCTCAAGTTCCAACTTGCTGAGGCGGGGGGCAAGCTAGTGTGAACAGTTCACAGGCTTGTTACAGGCCAGGCTACGGGGTCTCCCGCCCCATCCCACCTGTGTACCGTGTCCTGACCGGGCAAGCAGGAGGAAGGCTGGCTCAGAATAAACCATAGGGCCACAGACAGGACCACAGGATGGAGGGTCCTGCCTCTGAGTCCCACTCACCTTCATTTGGTGAGGAGCGTAGTGGAGGGCCTGGCGAAGGCAGTCAATGGCTTTCTTTCCTTGGCCTTTCACTCTCCAGTAGAGGGCTGCCATGCTGGAAAGGACCCAGGATGTCTGATTCTACAAAGAAAGAACAGCTAAGATGGCGCCTCTCCAGTAACATACTGATTATTATCAGGATAAGGAACAGGAACATGAGTTGCCACCATTCACCTGAGTACTTAGTAAGTGCCCACACCGTGCTAGGCACTTAGGTTTGTCCTGGTGTGAACTCCTGGAACAGTCCTAAGAGCCCTTACTACCGTTACACAGCCTTTCTATGAAGGAGAAAACTGATCCAGAAGCAAAGTATCTTGCTCAGGGCCTTGCACAGCAGATTAGCAGAGCCATATTTCATGTTCTAGTTTACTTAAATGTAACCTTGTGGACTGGTAGCTCATGTGTTTCAAAAGCCAGGTAGTACACACTTATTTTTTTTGAGATTACGTGAATGGAAGTGTCTTTCTGATTTCTTTTCAGCAGACTTGTTGTTGGTATATAGGAAAGGTATTGATTTTTGTATGTTGAATTTGTAACCTATTATTTTGCCAAATTTCTTTATTAGCTCTAGCAGTCTTTAGTGGAGATCTTTTTCCCTTAGTATGGGAAGCTTCCTCATTCTTTGTTAATAGCTGTATAGTATTTCCTTGTGGTAATATACTGTTGTTTATCCTTTTAAGGATTATTCCACTTTTTCTCAGTTTTTCACTATTACAGCAATGCTGCATAAGTAACCTTGCATAGGCAGAATCTTACATTTGTGCACTTGAAGGATACGTTTCCAGATGTGGATGTGCCATGTCAAGAATACATACTTTTCACTTTGATAGATGTCTGCCCTCCACAGGATTGGAGCAGTTTAATTGGAATGTCCCCATTTCTTATAGACTGACCTTTGTCACTATGATAGGTGAAAAAATGTGATTTAAATCTGTATTTTCCTACTTATGAGTACAAGTGACCATCTTTTTGTATTTCTTCTCTGTGAACTATCTGTACTTATATTTTGCTAATTTTTCTTAGGCCTTTATTATGTATATTGGAAAAAGCACTTTATATATTAAGGAGATCACACCATTGCCTTTGATAGAATTTGCGTGATACAGATTTCAATTTCTATAGAGTTCAGTTTATTAAGTTATCTCTGGTGACTTGTGGATTTTCAGCTCTAATTGGAAGGCCCTCTTCACCTCAAGGTTTCAAGAAATTTTATCATGTGTTTCCCCCCCAGAACTTGTATAATTTCATTTTTCACATTTAATTCTTTGATCCATTTGAAATTTAACTTAGTGTAATGCAAAAGATAGATCTCTAACTTAATACATATTCCAGATGACTACTAAGTTCTCCCAATAGTTAATGCATCTCTTCCTTTAATGAGATGCTATCTTTACCTATGCAAAATCTCAGCACTTAATTTAAGTCTAGGTCTTAACTGGGATTTAGGTCTAAACTGGGATTTTTCTATTTCATCTATCAGTAGGTTCTGATACTACAGAAGAGGCAATCAGAAAACACCCTGATTCCTATCTTCTTTCTGATTTCGTGTAATTTTATGACTCTACATTGTCAGGGCATATAATATTTACATTATGATCTGTCACCGCATGCCCCACTTCTGTTTTAGTATTGGTGCTACAGTTATATGTATTCAGTGATCAGTGACATTACTTTTGCGTGGTTTCCCCAATCATTTCCTGGTTAGCTGAAGTTCATCTTCTAGTAGTTTCCTCAAGAAGAGTCCATGGAAACAATATTCTTGGAGATAATTGTTAGGGGCTGAAATGTGTTACCCCAAGATTCATATTTTAAAATCCTAACCATCAGAACCTTAGAATATAACTGCAGTTGAAGGTCTTTAGTGAGATTAAGTTGAAATGAGGCTATTAGGGCAGGGCCTAGCCCAATATGACTGGATTTATATGAAGGATTTATAAGAAGAGATGCACCAGGTTCCTGTGTGACAAGCCAGATAATTTATGGAGAGGCAGACGGGTGGGGTGGGTTGGGGGTGGGGCCATATGTGGGCCCCCGAAGAGGCCTCAGTGGAAACCAAGCTTGTCAACACCTTGATCTTGGACTCACAGCCTCCAGACATGAGAAAACAAATTTGTTGTTTAAGCCACCCACTCTATGCTATTCTGATATGGTTGTCCCAATGAACTAATGCACTCATTTATGTCCAAAACTTTCTGTCTGCAGTCTTGGTAGTATGGCTATTTTAACACTAAAAGAGAGTTTGGGTATAAAACCACAGCACACTCCTTCCTCAAATAGTTTGTTGGTATTTTTTTTCACTGTCTCATAGTGTAGAAGACATTACAGAGAAATCTGAAGCTAACCTCCTCCTTCTTAGTGACCTGAACCTTTTGACTGGATTCCCAAAATAATTTTATTTTTAAAAAAATGCAATTATCTTTCTTTAATGCCAGTATCTGACATACAAAAAAATATTTATATTATATAAGTATATAGAGCTATAATTGTGTATCATATATAAGTATGTAATTACATAAACATAATTATACAAGTGTACCTCATTACGTAAAACATTTATTTATGCTTTATGGCATCAAATAGTGAATATCCCAGAAACCACCCTACTGAAGAATGAACTTGCATTTATGTGTATTCTTATGCTCCTAGAGGTACACACTATTCTAAATCTTGTCTTTTGTCAGAGTGATGGTGCATGCCTATGATCCCAGTGATTTAGGAGGCTGAGGCAGGAGGATCGCCAAGTTCATGGACATCCTGGGCAACTTAATGATTCCTTTGGCAATTTAAGTGAAACCTTTCTCAAAATAAAAAATAAAAAGGACTGGAAATGTGGTTCAGTGTCTCTAGGTCCCATCTCCAGTAATAACAACAGACATGAAAGTTGTCTTTATCATTCTACTGCTTCTTTTAAACACAGTTCTATCACTCACACACGTATATTTGCTTCAACAAAATTACTTGGTTTACCTCTTCCTGAGCTTTCTAAAGATGGTGTGCTGTATGCTGTCTTCTGGGGCTTGGGGTGGTTGTTACTCATCACTATATTTCTAAGACTCATCCATGCTGTTCTTTGTAGTTTTAGTTCATTTAATTTATTTGCTGCACAAATAATTGTCCACTAAGTGAATTTACTACAATGCATTTCTCTATTTTCTGCAGTTGGAGGTTTGAGTCATTTCTTGTTGCAAATAAATGTGCAGTTTCTCTAGTTTATACCAGATACTTAAAAGAATTGCTGGGCGACAGGATATGCAAATGTTTTTTTAAAAAAAAACAAGAAAATGATAAATTGCTTCCCAGAGGTGGTGTGCTAATTTATAATCCCACCTGCACTGTTTAAAAGTGCCTCTTGAAAAGGAGAACAATGGAGAAGAGGAAGGGGATGGGGAGTGGAGGGATGGGAAAGAGCAGGAACAGGGGAATGAAAATGACCAAACTGTCATGTGCCTGTATGAATACACCACAATGAATTCCACTGTAATGTGTAACTATAATGGCCCGGTTTTAAAGAATTTTAAAAGTTCAATTTTAAAAATGAAAACAAAGTATTAAAAAAAAAGTACCTTGGGATCCATATATTCTTTCCAACTTTTGGTATTATTAGCGGGAGTAAAATGGCATCTAACCATCTAATTGTGCATCTCCTAATTCTTAGTGAGACTGGGTATTTATTGATTCCTATGTTTATTTGCTATGCATCACTTCTGTGAGATGCATCTGTATCTTCTATGTATTTCTTTTCTTTTTGTTTTCGTGGAGCTGGGGATGGAACCCAGGGCCTTGCTAGGCAAGCGCTCCACCACTGCGCTACATTTCCAGTCTCAATACATTTTCTGTTTTATTATTTATTCTTCTCATCAATTTATATGTTCTTTGTGAAGGTGAAGCACTTCTAATTTTCTTACATTAAACCTTAATGTAATTAAATTCAGTGTTTCCCATTATAATTGTCTCTATGTCTACTTTAACAAACCTTCCTCTATTCCACGCTGAAAACATAATTTCCCACGTTTTAGTCTAACTTTTAGTTTTGATTTTATAACTTGGTCATTAATTCACATGGAACTGAATATTTCTATAAAATGTAAGGACTGAAAGTGACTAAGCAATTGCCAGTTCTTTTCAAGAGTATCATGTCAATTCCTTACTCCTCACCCTTCCATGTAAGTTCAATTTTGATTATAATAGCATTGACTCTGTTAACCAAATTGACAAGTTTATGGAGTTGTCTCCCTATCCATGAACATTATATAGTGTTCATGTCTTTTAAAATGTCTTTCAAAAAATTTTATCACTTTCTGCACACAGGTCTTGCTAATTTTGGAACAATGTAAATACATTTAAAATTATCTTAATATTTTTATTGCTATATAAAACACAACATTTTTATTTGTTGACTGTAGGCAGCCACCTTGATACAAATATTATTCCTAAAAATCTGTAGATTCCTTTGTTTTACTATGCAGACAATGACATCCTCTATGAATTAACATTTTTCTCTTCCTAACCCTTATGCCATTAGTTTCGTTTTCTTACTTTAGTTGGTATGACTTTCATTATAAACCTGAAAAGAAGTGTTGGTGGTATGCATTCTTTCCCTGATTTAAAAATGATTTTTTATTATTTTTTTCCCATTAGGAATCATCTTGAGGTTTTGTTCATTCTTTTAATAAGATCAAGGAAGTTACTGTTTACTCTTAATCTGCATTAGTTTTATGCCATGAATGGATGAATTTTCTCAAAAGCAATCTATTGAACTGCTTCCATAATTTTTCTCCTTCAATTTGGTGAATAAAATATTAGATTTTCCTAAAGGTAGACTGTTTTCAGTATTTCTTAGATAAGCTTAATGTGGTCAAAGTGAATCTTTTTTTTTTTTTTTAAAGAAATAAGTTGCTGAATTTAATCTTTTAATATTTTACTTATGATTTTGAAATATTCATCAATGAGATAAATTCTTTAATTTAAAAATTCTATATAATATATATAGATGTAAATACACATGATTTTCATTCTCAGAGTGTTGTTTTATTTTTAAGGTTATCTTTGTTTTAAGAAAGTAATGGGGGAAGTTATTCCTTTTTCTATTGTTTGGAAATCCCTTTAGATTGAAAGGAAGTGGTTTCCAAAAGTTTGGGAGTTCACATGTACAATCAATAGATGTCATTTGTGTGTATGTGAAAAATTAAAACTTCCCCTCTATCTGTCCTTCCTCCCTTTGCCAGTAAAAAAAAATTAGTAACCTACCATGATATTTTTTCTACTTTGGGTTTTTCCCTTCTTTATAAATATTCTGGAGTTTATTCCTAGAAGTTTACAGAGAGTCCTTTTTGGGGACAGTTGTAGAAGCCTCCATTATATAGGCATTCCACAGGGAACTTTTTATCCAGTCAGTCCCCTACTGCTAGATACTGGGGTTGCTTCTAGTCTGCTACAACAAGCCAGGCTACAATAAACAGTCTCATTCACGGGCACTTTGCTTTATTTATTGCCAATGTATTTTTAGAAAATAATACATTTCCTTAAAAAAGGGCTGAAAGGGTAAGTTAGTGAATAATTATGCAAGATAATATTAAAAGATTGAATTCAGCAACTTCTTGCTCTCTACAGAGATCATTCCATTTTGCATTTCCACCAGCAATGTGTGACAGCACCTGTTTCCTGGTAGCATCACCAGAAGTATCTTACAAACTGGATTTTTGCAAATGCAATTAACGAGAAATATTTCTGTGTAGTTTTGATTTGATTTTTACCCCCTAACTTTTAGAAACAGAAGTATGGATCACTGCCTTTAACCCTCTCTCCCCTTTCTCCTTTTTAAACTAATAAATCCATTTAGGCTATAAACTCCCCTCAAGCATTGCTTTAGCTGCACCAAGTTTTGATATGCTGTACTTTTACAATTCATTTAAAAATGTTTTCTAATATCATGTTTTTTTCCTTGACCTGCAGTTTATTTAAAGGTGTGCTGCTTAATGTTACCAAAATAGCTGGGGATTTTATTTTATATCTATCCTTTTAGCTTAATTCTAGTATGGACAGAAAACATGTTCTAAATGATTTTAATGTTTTAAATAAGGCTTAATTTATGATTCAGCTTATGAAAAAATATAGTAAAATGAGCATTTTAAAAAAATGTGCATTTTAAAAAACGAGTTGTTTGTCATCTTTGAAAGCAAGGTTATGTAAATACTGGTTAGGTCATTTATTAGTAAGATGTTTCCTATGTGTACTGATTTTTTTTTTGTATGTTTATTTCCATCAGATTTTTAGTGATATGTTAAGTCTTTTATGACTGTGGGTTTCTTTATTTTTTCTTTTGAATCTGTCAATGTTTAATATAATTTGGAAGAATGCTCTCAGTTTCATGCAGATTTGTAATTTTCTATACTCCTGGTGGACTGATTTCTTTATTACTTGAAAACATTTACATTTATTGGTAGAAATGTTTCCTTAAATTCCACATTGTTTGATCTGATATGACTGTATCAGCTTTCTTAGGTGTCTGCATGCTACATCTTTTTTGTTGTTGTTTAATTCCAATCATTTAATCTTAAGTTAACATGTTACTTTTGGGCTGTGGCTGTAGCTCAGTAGTAGAGTGCTTGCCTAGCATGTGTGAGGCACTGGGTTTTTGATTCTCAGCACCACATAAATACATAAAGATCTACCAACAACTAAAAAATAATATTAAAAAAAGATGTTACTTTTAAAAAAGCACATAACTGGGTTCAATTTTTAAAGCCAGTCTGACAATGTTAGTACTCTAATTGCAGTATTTCATCCTTCTGTATTTATTGTGATTATTGACATACTGAGTTTGTCATTTTACTATTTGCCTTCTGCTTAACCACCTGTTTTACACATTTTGTCCTTTTTGGCATAACCTAATTTTTTTATTATTTCATTTTCCTGAATCATAATTCTTTTATTGTTCTTAGTGATTAATCTAAAAATTATAACATGCATCTTCAATTCATTCCAGAATTAAAATGTATTATTACTTTATATTACTTTCCTGATAATACTAAAATCTAACACTTTATCCATGAAAACTCATTAGAAAGTGATCTCATGTTAACTTCTGAGCTGTTTCCCAGGAAACTGAAATCTCATGGAAGTAGAACTTCACCTGTGTCACCAGGCAGCACTGAAACTACAAGTAGGTGGGAGAAGTGTGAATTAACTGGTAGGAAGCAACAGTTTCAGGCTTTCCCAAGTGTGATGCTTCTTGTTCTGATGGAACCCCTGGATTCCAGGCCTATGAAACTCCAAGCCCCCTGCTTCCATACTCAGCCTGCCCTGGAGTTGTCACATGGGTGAAGGGGCAGAGAGAGCTCCCAAGGACTGCTGCCACCTAGCTGCAGGACTCTGGGGACACATGTTTTTGTCCTCAGTGAAGGCAAGGCCATGAGAAGCCTATTGAGTTGAGAAGGAACGACCTATCTAGCCAGTTCCAAAACCACTGGGCGTGGGCACTACAGAGGGTGGCAGCAGACTTTCATATCCTTCTAAATGCCTAGGGCACCATGACATAAAAGACATGGACGGAGAGCGGGGGTGGGGGGACTGAAGCCTCCCTGGGGGCCCACTTTCCCAGAATTTGGTGGTAAAAGCCACTGTGTGGCAGGGGATAAAACTTCCTTTTGTGAGAAGAGAAAAAAGCTGGATACAAACTTATGCCAAAAAATGCCCACTGCTCTCCATTGTCCATGAAATCAATCCAACCAGAAACCCAGCTGCAACAGTGAGGCTGCCTAGAAGGAATGACTTCTAGGGGCAGCTGGTGTATCTGGGCCAAACTCTGCAAGGACTCCCATGTTTGTGCCTGGGTCTGTGACTGGATGAAGAAGGTGGAGCTGCTGGTTGGCTCCCATCAAACTGGACTAGCTGCTCATCCAGTCAGCATCTAGTAGCATCTATGAGCCAGCACCTGGGAAGGCGGGGGACCAAAGTGGAAGAATGACATGCATCTGCTCACAAGGTCAACCAGAACTATGTGGCAGCCTGGCAAACAAACTGACCACAGTGGCAATAGCAGCAGCTTGGTGAAGAACTGGGGCCACAGCAGGAAGAGACCTTTGCAGAATCTTCTGAGCACTGTGTGTGGAGAGCAACAAGGGATGAGACTTAAGGTTCTGATAATGTGTGCAGACTTAAGTCTAAAACAGATCTGACTAATGCCATCTGCTGACTGTGAAAATTATGGCAATGCAAACTCAAAAACTCCCGAAGGAGACAATTATTGATGGACATCTGAATAAATAATACAGAATAACGATACTGTAAAAGTTGAAGCCAAGAGAATGCAGAGATCCTTGCTATTTTGTGGCCGGCAAACAGGAAAGTAGCACTTGTGTTGTTCTTGCCATTTACTAAGGCAGGGGTTTCAAAGCATGGTCCTCAGACGAGCAGCATCATCCAGTATCACCTGGGAACTCTTTAGAAATGTAAATCCTGATCCTGATCCTAGACCTACTGAATATGGAAGTGGGATCCTAAGGGCCCAACAATCACTTTTAATAAGATTGTGATTTTCACACATCCTAAAGTCTGAGTACTGTATTTAAGTTATTAACAGGGCCATAGAGGTTACTCGGTGAGTCTGCAATGGAAACCAATGTTGGATTTAACCTTCTAGCTCTACTCCCCTGAAAACCTGCCAAGGGGGAATGTGGGCGATTATAAGCAACTTAGCTTATGATAAAGATGACCCTGGTTGGTGAGCTGTATCTAGACAGCACAACTGTAAATACACTTCAGATACCTGGTGGAAAGCCACAGCTTTGTGCTTCCAAGTGTCATGGTTCTTGTAGACAGCCATGCCTGGGAAATGATTTTTATATGCATCTTCTGACAACCTAAGCCATGGCAGCACAATAAATCATTTAATTTGTTGCTTTGTATATGAGCTGCCATTTGACAGGAAAGGGAGACAGGCAGCTAATGGCCCCTGGCCTAGCGTGTGAACTACTGTGAAGGCTCCCTCTGGAGATCCACACTCACCACATTTCCCATCCCATAACCTGAGTGTCAAGTGAGGCCAGTGAAGGACATGAACGTGAAATGTCTAATGGGACCTTGAATCACCCAAACTGATCAAGGCAACTCCCTTCTGCTGTCTGTAGTACTTCTGTCATAAATTTTAACTTTGGAAGGTCTTACTGTCTTAATTTGATAGCACCGTACTTATTTATATTTACTCTTTCAGTTGTTCTTTGCTATTTCAGAATTTCCATCTGTGTTAGTTTTCTACTGCCCCCAAAAATCCCTTTCGTGTTTTTTTTGTGCAAGTCTGCTGGTAATGGATCTATTTTTGGTGTACTAAAATCTTTATTTAAAAAACTGGAATATCCAACAATCCAGAAAGTTCTTTCATGCTGATTCCCAGTCAACACCTTCCTCCACAAAGTGATTGCTGACCTGACTTCTATCCCCACAGGTGAGTTTTGCCTATTCTAGAACTTCATACAGTTGAAACTGTACATTGGCCAACTTCTTTTGTTAGCATATTGTTGAGGTTTGTGGATGTTGGTTCTTTCTTGCTGAAGAGCATCCAATGTAAGATCCAGTGTCTCTCCATCTTCCACTCATGGGCATCTGTTTCCAATTTCAGTAGCTATTGGGAATAGCTGCTGTGCGCATTTTCTAACAAGTATTTTTTGACATGTTTTCATATATCTTTGATAAATATTCAGGAATAAAATTACTGGGTTATACATGCTTAGCTTTTTAATAAACTGCCAACTTGTTTACAAAATGATGATCCCATTTCACACTCCTGCTAGCAATATAAGAGGGCTCCTATTGCTAGCTACCCACCCTCTCCAACATTTGCTATTATCAATCTTTCATTTCAACTCTTCTAGAAAAGTATGTAAATGATATCTCATTGGGTTTTAGTTTGCATGTGTAGTTCTTTATGTTCTGGATTCAGGTCCTGTGTCAGATACATGAGCTGCGAATATTTTATGTCCGTGGTTTGTCTATTTTCTTAAGTATCTGTTGAAGTTTTAATTTTGATGAAGCCAAATTTATCAATTTTCTCTTATGTAATTCATGCTTTTTATGTCCTAAGATTTTTTTTACCTACATACACTGGGGACTTGAATATATCCTCTTATATTTTGTTCTGTAGCTTTATTGTTTTAGCTTCACTTTTCTGTTGTCTATGACTCATCTCCAGTTGGCGATTGTGGATGTGAGGTATGGGTTGCACTCTTCCCCTTGTATCTGAATATCCAGCTGCTCCAGAAACATCTTGTTGAAGAGATTTTTACTTTCCACATTCAAATACTTTGGTGCTCCTGCAATCACCTGACCATACATTGGTTTATTTGTCTATTTTTTGGCCAATATCACACATAATGAATATTCTATTTACTTCACTTTGCAGGGTATTTTCAGGTGCAGCATTCTAAGTTGGCAGTGTTTTTATTCGGCAATCGAGATGTGTCATTCCTTTACATTCTGGTCCTACTGCTCCTGTTGAGAAGCTGGCTGTCAGTTATAGTTGTTCACTTGAAAAAAAAATTTTTTTTCTCTATCTTGAGATTTTATTCTATCTTTTGTTTATAGAAGTTGGCTATGATATTATGGTGGAGCTTCTTCACAGACTTTCTTGAGTCTGTAGAATAACATCTTTCATCTTTTTTTTTGGGGGGGGGCGGTTACCAGGAATTGAACTCAGGGGCACTCGACCACTAAGCCACATCTCCAGCCCTATTTTGTATTTTATTCAGAAACAGGGTCTCACTGAGTTGCTTAGTGCTTTGCTTTTGCTGAGGCTGCCTTTGAACTCACGATCCTCCTGTCTCAGCCTCCCAAACTGCTAGGATTACAGGTGTGTGCCACAGTGCCTGGCTTTTTGGAAATTCTTAATCATTACCTCTTCAACCATTGCTTCTGCCCCATTCTCTCTCCTCTTCCAGGTATTCCACATGTGAACTTTTCTTTCTGGATGTATATCACATGTCCTTCATGCCCTTATCTGAAGCCCCCTTAAATTCCTTTTGTGTCTTACTGTTTCAGTTTGGATATTTTCTAATAACCTGCCTCAATCTGTCATTCATTTCTTCTGCTGCAACAAATTATATATTCTACTAATTTGATTTTTAAAAATTGTAGTAAATACTGCATAAATAGGATTTACCATCTTAATACTTTTTATGTGCAGTTTATTTAGTATATTCATATTGCTGTACAAAAAAATCTTCATAACTTTTTCATCTGATAAAACTGAAGCTCTATGCCCATTAAAAAACTATCATTTCCTCCAGTCTCTATTTTCTGACTATAAATTTTACTACTCTAGATACCTCATATAAGTGAAATCATTCAGTATTTGTCTGTGACTGGCTTATTTCATTTAGCACAATCCTTAGGATACACATTGTTGTAGCAAGATCTAAATTTCCTTTCTTATTAAGGCTGTATCCCTATATTATATGTACCTCATTTTGTGATCTATTCATCTTTTGATGGCAAATGAATTGCTTATACCTTTTTGTTATAGTGAAAAAAATATATATATCAAGCTCTGAACACGGGTGTGCAAATATTTCATTGAGATGATTTCAATTCTTTTGAATATATACCCACAAGTAGAGCAGCTGGTTCATATAGTCATTCTATTTTTAAGTTTTTGAGGAATTATGGTACGAGGAATTATGATACCTTTATCATGGCAACCACAGCATTTTATATTCCTACCAATAGTGCACAAGGATTCCGAGTCCTTTACATCCTCACCAACACTCACTTTATTTTATATTTTTAAAAAATATTTTTAAATTGTATTTGACACAATACCTTTATTTTATTTATTTATATGTGGTGCTGAGGATCAAACCCAGTGCCTTGCATGTGCTAGGCGAGCACTCTACCGCTGAGTCACAACAATTTTTTTAATATAGTTATTTCAACAGGTCTGAGGTGATACATTACTGTGGTTTTGATGTACATTTCCCTAATACTGATACTGACTATCTTCTCTTAAGCCACTGGCCACTTGTATGTCACCTTTGAAGAAACGTCTATTCACATCCTCTGCATATGTTTAGACTGATGACTTGGTTTTTGTTATGGAGTTACAACATTTCTTTATGTATTCTGGATATTAGCTGCTCATCAGATACATGACTTGCAGATATTTCCTCCCCCTCCACAGTCCTTTTCCATGGTTCTGCACATGCCCCTGACACAGGTTTTAATCCTGATGCTGCCCAATGTATCTATTTGCTTCTGGTACATGTGCTTTTGGTGTCATATCAAAGAAATTCTTGCCAAAGTCCAGTGTCTTGAAGTTTTCCTCTCATGTTTCTTCTAAGAGTTGTATAGTTTTCAGTCTTACACACTGGTCTTTCATCCATTCTGAGTTAATTTTTGTATGTGGTATGAGGTAAGGGTCCAAGTACATTTTTTGCACATGTATATACAGTTTTCCTAGTACTAGTTAAAGAGACTTTATTTATTTAATTTATTTATTCCCCAATAAATGGTCTTGGCCTCTTGTCAAATGTCACTTAACCATTTACACAGGGTTTTCCATTATTTAATCTTATTTTGTTATAGTGAAAAAAAAATATATATATATACACACTAAGCGCTCTCCCTCTCTCTTCACCCCCCCCTTATACACACACACACACACAAACACACACACACACCAAGCTCCAGTTATTGTAATTCTCAGCTAGAGAATGTTCAATTGGTTATTTTTACCTACAAGTTTCAATTTTCTGGAGAAATTTTCTTTTTATCTTTTCTCCTATATTATTATTCTTTTTTTTTTAAATTTTTTTTTAGTTGTTGGTAGACCTTTATTTTATTATTTATTTATATGTGGTGCTGCGAATCGAACCCAGTGCCTCACACCTGCCAGGCAAATGCCCTACTGCTGAGCCCCGGCCCTTCTATATTCTTGAAGGCATGAATCATTGTTATTTTAAAGTCCTTGCCTTAGCTCCAATGCCTGGGTCATCTGTGGGTATATTTCTATTGTCTGTCCTTTCCTCTTGGTTTTCAGTCCCAACTCTTGGGTGTCCAGTACAATTTTATTAAAGGTGTCTAAAAACTGCAGAGGTTCCAGATGACGTTATCTTCTTAAGGAGAGCATTCACCCTTTCTTCACTAGGGAAAGGAAAGTGTTATAAATGTAATCCAATCACCGACTGCTGAGTTGGCTGACACTCCAATGTGAAAAGGCTCATTTTCCTGTTTTGTTTCTTCCTAAAAAGCTCATCTCCAGACCTTCCAAATGAAATCCTGGGATAGTTATCAGAAGCCCCTGTTTTCAGTGGTGGGCCCTGCCTCTGCGGTATGGTGGGATTGCCAAAACTGTGTTTTCAGAGCCTTCTGTTTGGCTCCCTGGCCTCCTGTGTCTTGTAGTTTCAGACAAGACTGGGCACATTCAGGATGGTATGGCCATAGATTGCTCTGTAGTTTCAGGATATGCCAGTGGACTGTCAAGATTACTAGTCTGTTCTCTGCCCAGCTTCTTATAAAGATTTTGGCTCTTTTAGTGTCCAATTTTATTCTTCTACCCCTGCAACAATTTCAAATTCTGTTGATTACTATATCTAAATCCTCACCCTCCTGTATTACAACAGATTATGCTAAAAAAGAAAGTGTATTTTCTGTTCTTTTTTCTTCTTTAAGAAGAAAAAATTTGAATATTTCTTGTCATTCTCTCTGATCTTTTATGCCATGTCTAGCCCATTCTGCAGTGTCTAGCCCATTTTTCTAAAGGATTGTTGTTTTTTTCCTTTTTCTTTTTAGATGCTCCTTAGAAATTAAGTTTTAAGACACTTTATTTCTAATATACTACACTATTGTGCTCAGATTTTCATTTACCTTTTTGGTTTCTTTATAGTGTTTATTTAAATGCAAGTTTAAAAATCTTCATGTAATTTATTTTATTAACCTTCTTTATAATGTATGGATTCTAAGCCAATTAAGAAAATTTTATTACATTCAGGTGACAGAGAATTCTCATGTATTATATTTTTTGTATTTATATGAGATAATGTTTATATTAATTTAAATCTGAGACATTTGAAATTTATCTTGGTGTATGTGGAGGAATGTGCTTAGTTTTACCTTTCTCCTTATCCAGCATTAAAACATGCATTTGGGGAATGAAGGGAAGGGAGGGGGATGGAATTGGAAAGACAGTAGAATGAATCAGACACTGCTTTCCTGTGTTCATATATGAATACACCACCAGTGTAACTCCACATCATGTACAACCACAAGAATGGGAAGTTACACTCCATGTATGTATAACACATTCTACTATCATGTGTAATTAAAGAGAGCAAATAAAAAATAAAAAGAAAACTCCACTCAGTCCAACACAAATTAAGCAAAAAACAACAAAACAATAAAGCATGCATTTCTTCTCACTGTTGAGATGCTGCCTTTATAGTATACTAAATGGCCACATGCAGTCAGCTTCCTGTCCTTTCCCACTGACCTGTGTTTTCATGTGCACTATCAAATTGTTTTAATTAAAGATTTCATGTATGTTTTAATAGAAGATTAAATCCTCCTCTTCTCCAACTGTTCTTTTCCACAATTTACCTGGAGATTCTTGCTTGTCCATTCTTCTAGATGGACTTAGAATTTTTTTTTTTTTGGCAGCAGACAACGCATTTTTATTGTTATTACAGTAAAATGACAAATTAACTTAGGGAGAAATAAACATTCTCTTGATGCCGAGACTTTACATTCAAGAGTGTTACATCTTTCAAATATGTTTTATATTTTTCCTCACTTAGGTTTTAGACATTTTTAAAAGTTAAAATGGAGATTGAACAAATTATGTGCATGTGTATGATATAATGAATCCCACTCTTATGTATAATTATAATGTACAAATAAAAAATTTTAGAACTCTCTTTTCTTTTGGGGTTTTGCTATGTATCTGAAGGCTATTTATCATTTTATGGTAGTTTTACTCATTCTAGCTTAATCTATTTTGGTCAGAGACACATGCTAAATAATAATAACTACTGAAGTCCTCTTTAGGCTCAATCATATGTTAAATGTGTACATATGATAAATATTCTTTCTTGCAAACTTAAATCTACCTAGATTGGGATTATGTGTTTTTTCTTTGAGATATGTCAGTGTTTATATATTTAAAGCTATGCTATCAATTTCATACAGATTATGAAGCTTATCTACCTTGTATTATTTAATCTGCATTAGTTTTCTGTGTCTACTGTGACAAACAAACAAAAATTTGATGGTTTAATACAACAGAAATTTACTCTTTTGTAGACAAGACATCTGAAATCAGTACTACTGGGTTGAAATCAATATGTCAGGGTGTACTCTCTCCAGAGGATCTAGAGAAGAATCTGTTTCTTACCTCTTTTGGTCTCTGGTAGCTGCTAGCATTCTTTGTCTTGTGGCCTTATCACTTCAACCTCTGTCTCTGTGGTCATATTGCCATCTCCTATCTATGTCAAATTTCCCCCTTTGTCCCTCTTTTATAAGAATACACATGACTGGATTTAGTACCCTCCTATGTAATCCAAAATAATCTCTCCATCTTCCAATATGTAATCCAAAATAATCTCTCCATCTCCCAATACTTAATCTTATCTGAAAAATTCTTTCCTGTCATATTAGGTAACTTGCATAGGTTCCAGGGATTCAGACATTGGTATCTTTTGGGGGCCACTTCAGCTTACAACAGGTCCCTTGGTCATTATGAAAAACACCACTTTAACTCTAGCAAGCTTCTTTAAAGTTCACTTTTTCTGTTAAGAGTGTAACCACACCAAATTTCTTTTATTACTGTTTGTATATATTACTTCCATATCTGTACCTTCAACCTTTCTGTATTCTAATATTTAAAGTGTTTTTCTCATAAACAGCATATATGGTTAGATTTAAAAAACCTGGTCCACACTTAGTTCTTAAATTAATAGTGGTTTTGCACTTATCTAATGATGTACTTGCATCTGTATTTACTATTTTTGTTATAGTTTTATGTGCTTTTATCTTTATTGTTTTATGTTGGATTAATTAAATATTTCACATTATTCCATTTCCTTCTATTAAGTTATATTTAAAAATAAATTTTTAGTAGTTAGCCTAGGGCATAAAACATGTATTGTTATTAAAGTCCAATGCAAATTGTTACTTTCATTGCTTGGCTGATACCAATTAAAACTCAGGACTTTTAAATTCCATTTATTTCCCCCTTATCACTTATGCTGCTGTTACCATAAATTCTAGATAAGCACAAAATTGAAACTGCTCAGGGTGCAACAATTATTATTTTGTACAGTTTCTGCTTGTCTGTATTTTTCTTTCCAGTGTTCTTCATTTCCTCTTGCATGTCCATATTTCTATCTAGGATCATTTTCCTGAGGAGTTCCATTTTTTTTTTTTTTTGTGGTGCTGGGGATTGAACTCAGGGCCTTGGGCACATGAAGCAAGCACTTTACCCACTGAGCTCTAACCCCAGCCCATTCCCTTTAGTTTTTATTTCAGTGCAGCCCTTCTGGTGCCAAATTCTCTTCCGTTTTTGTTCTACTGAACTCATCTTTATTTTCATTGTTTTTGAAGGATATTGTTGCTGGCACAGAATTTTAGGCTTGTAGTTTTCTTTGTCTAGCACTTTAAAGATGTGGCTACATTGGCTTCTGGTTTCCATCACATCTATTAAGAAGCTACTGGTCTTACTGTTGCTTTATTTCTTGGAAGAAACGTGGGCCACATGTTCGTCACTACTAGCAATTTCTTCTAAAAGACTTTCCCTTTTAGAGGTTCCCAGCATACTTCACTCTCCCATGGAGGCCAGGTATTGTGAAGAACCCTGAGCCATTCTGTGCTGGCCACTGTACTAGATAGATGACTGGAGCTAGAGCCTGGCTTCCCACTCTTTCAGCCTTTCCAGGAGACTCCAAGTGTGTGAATGACATTATTTTGTGTGTCTAGCCTTGGCTGCATGGTGACTTCAGCTGACACCAGCTGAAGTGCCTGGCTGAGCCTAATCCAGACAGCAGGCCTGTGGACTATAAATGGTTTCACCATGATGTGCCTATGTGTGATTTTTTTTTTTCTCCTTATTGTGCTTGGGGTTTGTTGAGCTTTTAGAATTTGTAGGCTGATATCTTTCATCCATTTTGGAATATTTCTTGCTTATTTCTTCTGCCCCGTTCTCTCTCCTCTACCTCTGAGACTTCAATTATTTTTCCATCATAGTTCTTATGCTCTTACCAGCTTTTCCCCAATCTTTTTGGTTTAGTTTGTATATTATTCTAATTTACCAATTCCTGGCTCTGATATGCTCAATCTGATATTAAACCCACTCAAAGAGTTCTTTTGTTATTTATTGTATTTTAAAGTTCTAAAATGTTGATATTATTCTTTATTTATAGCTTCTAAATCTCTAGGGAAAATGTCTTTTTCATCTATTTCCTCCATCTTTTCCTCTGTTTTTGTGAACGAACTAATTGTGGTCATTTTAAAGGCTTTGTGTATTAGCTAAAGTATCTGGATTATCTGTGTGTCTGCTCCTATTGTCTGCATTTTGTTTTGTCATCAGCCAGGTTTCTGTCTCTTTGCATTTCTTTCTTTCTTTTTTTTTTAATGCTAGAACACACAATTTTATTTATTATTTTTTTTAGTTTTCAATGAATATTTATTTATTTATATGTGGTGTTGAGAACTGAACCCAGTGCCTCACACGTGCTAGGCAAGTGCGCTACCACTGTGCAATGACTCCAGTGCCTCTAGCATTTCTTAAACTGTCTTCTGGTGCTTGTATGTTAAAACCAGAGGGTCCAGATGGCACTAGACTTCAGCGGGGCAGGGTCTTCCTTCCTTCCACTAGGCAAGTGTAGTGATGGATAGGTCAATTCATTCCTGTCCATACTTTGTTCTTAAATTAATAGATATACTGAGATGGGTTGGGCTGGCTTGCAGTTTCATTTAAGACTCAATCACCTCTGGATCATCCCTGTTCCTTAGTGTGGCACTGAGGGATTTTTGATTAAAAGCCCCTGGTGGGTTGTCTGTCTTAGAGGTTCCCCGCATACTTCACTCTCCCATACAGGTAGCTTCCAAATGAAAATCTTGAGGGAAAGACCAACCATGTGCTTAAGGTTGGCTCGTTGTTTCCTAAGAAATGTGAAATGAAAATATTTCACTCTACTTTTATTTATTTATTTTTTAAGTTGTTAGGCAAATTCCCCAGACTCCTTTGTGGCCTTAGTGCTAATTAAATGCTCCTTGGAAAAAAACTGGCTATATGTTCCATTTCCAACCCGTTAATCCCTCCTTGTGCAACTGCGACAAGCCTTGCTGTTTTTCTTTTCCCAAGCATTGGCTTTTTCTGTGGACTAGGCCTGATTCTTGGCTCAGAACCAGAATCGGCAAAAGCCCCCAAGGGGTTGGGGGTGTGGGAACCGAACAGCTGGTCACTGGCAACTCACCTTAGCAAGGTTCTTCTGTCACTACTAATTGAGTTCTTTCATGTCCCACTGCTTCTGCAGTTCTGTGATGCCTTCAAAAATATGAATTTAAAGGTTTACCTGGCTCTTTCAAGTTATTACAATTTACTGACCTGTCCTGACCTACCACATCCTAACTGGAACATTAATTTTATATGTGTATTAATTTTTAATCTGTTGCCTGATTAAATTCTCTTATTCTTTGCTTTTCCATGAATTATTTTGGATTATAATCTTCTTAGATACAAGTAGGCAGTCTGAATGTCTTTGTTTTCTTTCTCTACATCAATATTCCCATACTCTTGTTAAGTAGAATAGATACAGTAGACATTCTTATCTTGTTCTTAAACAGGGAAGTGCCTAGATAACATCTTGCAAGGTCCTGGCTTGCCTCCTATATATAATACCTATGTTAGAAACATACATGTCTGACATACATGTATATACATACATATACTTAGCATGATTGTGTATATACGTGTACATAACACATATAACACATATCATGTTAAGTATCTACCACTTTCTAAGTTAGAGTTCTCAATATAAGTTGGTATAGGATGTGTCCAATGCTTGTGCAAGTTTGGGTATAATTATATAATTTTCCCCTTTATCTCTTTGAATATGAGGAATATTCATGGTTTCTAAATAGTGAACCAATTTTGCATTCCTGGGGTACCTGGGTCATGATTGATGTGTATGTGTGTGTGAGTGTGTGTATTTTTAATATGCTGCTGGATTCTGTTTGTTAATATTTTGTTTAATACATTTGAATTGAGGTTGACAAGTGAAATAGGTTCTCAGTTTTTGTTATTTTTTTTTTCTTTCAGATTTGGGTATCAATGATGTTATGGTTTACATGTGGTGTCCCCCATATCTAGCTCATGTGTGAGATAATACAAGAAGGTTTGGAGGAGAACTGATTGGGTTGTAGCCTTAAAACCTAATCAGAGAATTAATACGTGATGGGATTAATTGAGTGGTGGCTGAAGGCAGGTGAGGTGTGCCTGCAGAAAATGGTTCATTAGGGGTGTGGCTATGGGGTATATATTTTGTATCTGGAGAGTGGGGTCTCTCTCTCTGCTTTCTGATCATCATGTGAGCTGCTTCCCTTTGCCATGCTCTTTGGCCATAATGTCCTGCCTCAGCTTGAGCCCCGGGGTATGGAGCTGGCCACTTACGGACCTCTGAAACCCTAAGCCCCTAAATAACCTTTCCTTTTCTGCAGTTTTTCTAGTCGGGTCTTTCAGTCACAGCAGCAAAAAAGCTGACTAAAACAAATGATATATTTGCTTCATAAATAAGTTTTCTTTCTTTTTTTCAATTCTCTGAAATATAGCAGCACTGGCATATTTTGGTCTTTAAAGGTTAGTTAGAAATGTTCCATGAAGTCATCTGGGCCTAGTGAATTTATGGCTGAAGTTAACTCTTTTCTCCATTTTTTTCCTATACCAATTTTTCTGAATTTGACTCTGTCTCTACTAAGGTCAATTGTTGTAAGTCATTCTTTTTTACAAATTTCATCTAAGTTTTAAAATTTATTTGAATAAATTATATAGTTTCTTGTTTTTTTCAAAGTAGTCTTATTTTTTAATATTCTATTTTGATGGTTAGTTCTTATTTTTGATTATTCAGGCAATCCCCTTTTCATGTATTAGCTAGTGATTTGTCTATTTTGTTAATAATGTAAGAAATCAACTTTTAGATTATTTCTATCAATTTTCTGCATAATCCATTCTTTTCTTTGTGCTAATTCTTTTCTTTTGCGTTGTTTTGTTTTGGTTTGTATTCTTCTCTTTGGGTGTTTTATGTTTTCTTCTTTTTTGCACTTTTACTCATATGGGTATAATGTTATAAAAATTCCTCTGATATCTGTTCAAGATCCATTCTGATATTTTGTTTTCACAATTACTTTCAAGGAATCACAACTTATATTTTATATTTCCTCCTTGACTCAGGAGCTGCTTACATAATGTTTAGAATTTCTAGGCGGAAGAACATTTTTGTCATTAATTGAGATTAAACACAGGGGTTTAATCACCGAGCCATACCCCCAGCCCTTTTTATTTTTTGAGACAGGGGCTTGCTGAGATGCTGAGGCTAGCTTTAAACTTGCTGTCCTCCTGCCCCAGCCCCCTGAGCTACTAAGATTACAGGCATGAGCCACCTTGCCTGGCTTTTCTTGGCATTAATTTTTATTTTATTTTTTGAATTCTGATTAAAGAATATTTTCTTCTTTGTAATTTATGTTTATGGTGCCTTTGTCTAGTATGAGATAACTGTATTTAGGTAGATTTGTCTCTGTGTTTTCTATTTTGTACCATTGGTCTACATGTCTGCTTTGGTGCAATACCATGCTGTTTTTGTTATTATACTTCTTTTTTTTTTTTTTTTAATTAATTTTTATTGTAGGTTGTTCAAAACATTACATAGTTCTTGATATATCATATTTCACACTTTGATTCAAGTGGGATATGAACTCCCATTTTTACCCCATATACAGATTGCAGAATCACTTCAGTTGCACAACCATTGATTTACATATTGCCATTCTGGAGTCTGTTGTATTCTGCTGCCTTTCCTATCCTCTACTATCCCCCCTCCCCCCTCCCCTCCCCTCTTCTCTCTCTACCCCCTCTACTGTAATTCATTTCTCCCCCTTATATTTTCCCTCCTTTCCCCTCACTTCCTCTTGTATGTAATTTTGTATACCCCTGAGGGTCTCCTTCCATTTACATGCAATTTCCCTTCTCTCTCCCTTTCCCTCCCACCTCTCATCCCTGTTTAATGTTAATCTTCTTCTCATGCTCTTCTTCCCTACTCTGTTCTTAGTTACTCTCCTTATATCAAAGAAGACATTTGGCATTTGTTTTTAAGGGATTGGCTAGCTTCACTTAGCATAATCTGCTCTAATGCCATCCATTTCCCTCCAAATTCTATGATTTTGTCATTTCTTAATGCAGAGTAATACTCCATTGTGTATAAATGCCACATTTTTTTTATCCATTCGTCTATTGAAGGGCATCTAGGTTGGTTCCACAGTCTTGCTATTGTGAATTGTGCTGCTATGAACATGGATGTAGCAGTGTCCCTATAGTGTGCTCTTTTTAGGTCTTTAGGGAATAGACCGAGTAGTGGAATAGCTGGATCAAATGGTGGTTCCATTCCGAGCTTTCCAAGAAATCTCCATACTGCTTTCCAAATTGGCCGCACCAATTTGCAGTCCCACCAGCAATGTACAAGAGTACCCTTTTCCCCACATCCTCGCCAGCACTTGTTGCTGTTTGACTTCCTAATGGCTGCCAATCTTACTGGAGTGAGATGGTATCTTAGGGTGGTTTTGATTTGCATTTCTCTGACTGCTAGAGATGGTGAGCATTTTTTCATATACTTGTTGATTGATTGTATGTCCTCCTCTGAGAAATTTCTGTTCAGGTCCTTGGCCCATTTGTTGATTGGGTTATTCGTTATCTCATTGTCTAATTTTTTTAGTTCTTTGTATATTCTGGATATTAGGGCTCTGTCTGAAGTGTGAGGAGTAAAGATTTGTTCCCAGGACGTAGGCTCCCTATTTACCTCTCTTATTGTTTCTTTTGCTGAGAAAAAACTTTTTAGTTTGAGTAAGTCCCATTTGTTGATTCTAGTTATTAACTGTTGTGCTATGGGTGTCCTATTGAGGAATTTGGAGCCCGACCCCACAGTATGTAGATCATAGCCAACTTTTTCTTCTATCAGACGCCATGTCTCTGATTTGATATCAAGTTCCTTGATCCACTTTGAGTTAACTTTTGTGCATGGCGAGAGAAAGGGATTCAGTTTCATTTTGTTGCATATGGATTTCCAGTTTTCCCAACACCATTTGTTGAAGATGCTATTCTTCTTCCATTTCATGCTTTTAGCCCCTTTATCAAATATAAGATAGTTGTAGTTTTGTAGATTGGTTTCTGTGTCCTCTATTCTGTACCATTGGTCCACCTGCCTGTTTTGGTACCAGTACCATGCTGTTTTTGTTACTATTGCTCTGTAGTATAGTTTGAAGTCTGGTATAGCTATACCGCCTGATTCACATTTCCTGCTTAGAATTGTTTTTGCTATTCTGGGTCTTTTATTTTTCCATATGAATTTCATGATTGCTTTCTCTATTTCTACAAGAAATGCCTTTGGGATTTTGATTGGCATTGCATTAAACCTATAGAGAACTTTTGGTAATATCGCCATTTTGATGATGTTACTTCTACCTATCCATGAACAGGGTATATTTTTCCATCTTCTAAGATCTTCTTCTATTTCTCTCTTTAGGGTTCTGTAGTTTTCATTGTATAAGTCTTTCACCTCTTTTGTTAGGTTGATTCCCAAGTATTTTATTTTCTTTGAGGATATTGTGAATGGGGTGGTTGTCTTCATTTCCATTTCAGAGGATTTGTTGCTGATATACAGGAATGCCTTTGATTTATGCGTGTTGATTTTATAGCCTGCCACTTTGCTGAATTCATTTATTAGCTCTAATAGTTTCTTTGTAGACCCTTTTGGGTCTGCTAGGTATAGAATCATGTCATCTGCAAATAGTGATAATTTGAGTTCTTCTTTTCCTATTTTTATGCCTTTAATTTCTTTCGTCTGTCTAATTGCTCTGGCCAGTGATTCGAGAACTATGTTGAACAGAAGTGGTGAGAGAGGGCATCCCTGTCTTGTTCCAGATTTTAGAGGGAATGCCTTCAGTTTTTCTCCATTCAGAATGATGCTAGCCTGAGGCTTAGCATAGATTGCTTTTACAATGTTGAGGTATGTTCCTGTTATCCCTAGTTTTTCTAGAGTTTTGAACATAAAGGGATGCTGTACTTTGTCGAATGCTTTTTCCGCATCTATCGAGATGACCATATGGTTCTTATTTTTAAGCCTGTTGATGTGGTGAATAACATTTATTGATTTCCGTATATTGAACCAACCTTGCATCCCAGGGATAAATCCTACCTGATCATGGTGCACAATTTTTTTGATATGTTTTTGTATCCGGTTCGCCAGAAGTTTATTGAGGATTTTTGCATCTAGGTTCATTAGAGATATTGGTCTGTAGTTTTCTTTCTTTGAAGTGTCTTTGTCTGGTTTAGGAATCAGGGTGATGTTGGCCTCATAGAATGAATTTGGAAGTTCTCCCTCTTTTTCTATTTCCTGAAATAGCTTGAAAAGTATTGGTGTTAATTCCTCTTTAAAGGTTTTGAAAAACTCTGCTGTATACCCATCCGGTCCTGGGCTTTTCTTAGTTGGTAGTCTTTTGATGGTATCTTCTATTTCCTCAATTGATATTGGTCTGTTTAGGTTGTCAATATCCTCCTGACTCAATCTGGGCAGATCATATGACTTAAGAAATTTATCGATGCCTTCACTATCTTCTATTTTATTGGAGTATAAGGATTCAAAATAATTTCTGATAATCTTCTGTATTTCTGAAGTGTCTGTTGTGATATTGCCTTTTTCATCCCGTATGCTGGTAATTTGAGTTCTCTCTCTTCTTCTCTTTGTTAGCGTGGCTAAGGGTCTGTCGATTTTATTTATTTTTTCAAAGAACCAACTTTTAGTTTTGTCAATTTTTTCAATTGTTTCTTTCGTTTCGATTTCATTAATTTCAGCTCTGATTTTAATTATTTCTTGTCTTCTACTTCTTTTGCTGTTGTTTTGCTCTTCTTTTTCTAGGATTTTGAGTTGAAGTATTAGATCATTTATTTGTTGGTTTTTTCTTTTTTTAAGGAATGAACTCCAAGCAATAAATTTTCCTCTTAGAACTGCTTTCAATGTGTCCCATAGATTCCGATATGCTGTGTCTGTGTTTTCATTTATCTCTAAGAATTTTTTAATTTCCTCCTTGATGTCTTCTATAACCCATTGATCATTCAGTAACCTATTGTTCATTCTCCAAGTGATGCATGATTTTTCCTTACTTCTTTTATCGTTGATTTTCAATTTCATTCCATTATGATCAGATAATATGCATGGTATTATCTCTACTCCTTTATATTGTCTAAGAGTTGCCCTGTGACATAATATATGATCTATTTTTGAGAAGGATCCATGTGCTGCTGAGAAAAAAGTGTAACTGCTTGATGTTGGGTGGTATATTCTATATATGTCAATTAAGTGTAGGTTATTAATTGTGTTATTGAGCTCTATAGTTTCCTTATTCAACTTTTGTTTGGAAGATCTGTCCAGTGGTGAGAGAGGTGTGTTGAAGTCTCCCATGATTATTGTATGGTGGTCTATTAGACTCTTGAACTTGAGAAGAGTTTGTTTGATGAACATAGCTGCACCATTGTTTGGGGCATATATATTTATGATTGTTATGTCTTGTTGGTGTATGGTTCCCTTGAGAAGTATGTAGTGTCCCTCTTCATCCCTTTTGATTAACTTTGGCTTGAAATCTATTTTATTTGAAATGAGTATGGACACTCCTGCTTGTTTCCGAAGTCCATATGAGTGATATGATTTTTCCCAACCTTTCACCTTCAGTCTATGTATGTCTTTTCCTATCAAATGCGTCTCCTGAAGGCAGCATATTGTTGGGTCTTGTTTAGTGATCCATTCTGCTAGCCTGTGTCTCTTAATTGGTGAGTTTAAGCCATTAACATTTAGAGTTGTTATTGAGATATGGGTTGTTCTTCCAGCCATATTTGTTTATTTATGTTACTAAACATGGTTTGTTTTCCTCTTTGATTATTCCCCCCCACCTTTACTGTACTACCTCCCGCTGTTGGTTTTCATTGATATTTTCCATTTCCTCTTCCTGTAATATTTTGCCGAGGATGTTTTGAAGAGATGGTTTTCTAGCTGCAAATTCTTTTAACTTTTGTTTATCATGGAAGGTTTTAATTTCATCTTCCATCCTGAAGCTTAATTTCGCGGGATACACAATTCTTGGTTGGAACCCCTTTTCTTTCAGTGTTTGAAATATGTTATTCCAGGATCTTCTAGCTTTCAGAGTCTGTGTTGAAAGATCAGCTGTTATCCTGATTGGTTTACCCCTAAATGTAATCTGCTTCCTTTCTCTTGTAGCTTTTAAAATTCTCTCCTTATTCTGTATGTTGGGCATCTTCATTATAATGTGTCTAGGTGTGGATCTCTTATGATTTTGCACATTCGGCGTCCTGTAGGCTTCTAGGATTTGGGATTCTGTCTCATTCTTCAAGTCTGGGAAGTTTTCTCGTATTATTTCGTTGAATAGATTGCTCATTCCTTTGGTTTGGACCTCAATACCTTCCTGTATCCCCATGACCCTTAAGTTGGGTCTCTTTATGTTATCCCATATTTCTTGAATGTTCTGCTCATGGTTTCTTAACAGCTTTGCTGAGCTGTCTATGTTCTTCTCCAGTTGAAATACTTTGTCTTCATTGTCTGATGTTCTATCTTCTAAGTGTTCTACTCTGCTGGTAGTATTCTCAATTGAGTTTTTAAGTTGGTTTATTGTTTCCTGCATTTCCAGGATTTCTGTTTGTTTGTTTTTTATAACCTCTATCTCCCTGTATAATTGATCTTTTGCTTCTTGGATTTGTTTATGTAATTTATTGTCGAAGTGGTCGAAGTGATCTTTCATTGTCTGATTTTGCTGTCTAATGTCTTCCTTGAGACTCCAGATCATCTGAAGCATGTATATCCTGAATTCTTTATCTGACATTCCATCTGCTGCAGATATTACCTCTTCTAAAGTTGAGTTGACCTGCATTGCTTGTGGTCCTTTCTTTCCTTGTCTTTTCATACTGATCGCGTTTCTTTCTGCTTGGTGAAACTGTTGTGTTATTGATTTTTCCCCCTATATATTTATATTGCTCTTGTATAGCTGCAAAGTCTCCCTTGCAGGCTTTGGCGGTGGCTCTGCCCCTCCTCCAATTGAGGCAATGTGCCTTCCACGCCAGGAGGCCTCTGTACCTGTACTTTCGATGGGCCTGTTCTTTCGGTGGTCACAGGTCCGCCTACCTTGCAGGTGTGAGCAGCGGCTTTGCCCCTCCGCTGGCCACTAGGCCTGTTCTGTCTGTCGGTTGCAGATCTGTCTACCTAAAAGGCGCTGGTGGCGGCTCTGCCCCTCCCCCGACCGGGGCGATGTATCTGGCGGGCCACTGGGCCTGTTTTGTCGGTGGTCACGGTTCCGCCTACCTTGCACACGCGTGGAGCAGCTGTTTCATTAGTGCCTGGGCACACTCTCCTTGTTTGCCTCCCTCAGGCCCTAAGTTTGTAGAGCTTGGGGCTGAGAACCCCCAGCAAATTTGCTTACCTTCTGGTAGCCACGCCCCCGTATCTGGTGCAAGAGACCTCAGTTGTCAGCACTGGTGGGAGCTGTAGCTGGGAGACCCGCGCCGCGCGGCTCCCGCCGGCTCCTGCGTCAGCGCCGCCTCAGCTCCCGCCGGTTCCCGTGCCGCTGCCGCGGTTCCCGCCAGCTCCAGCCGGCTCCCTCGCCGCTCCTGCTAATTTAGAATCCGCTGGGAAGGAATCTCTTTGGCCGATCTTTGGTGACTTCCCCTCTCTGCTATGGCGGGCCCCTGGCTCCTTGCAGGAGTGACCGAAGGGAGAGGTGGAACTGGCTTGTCTCTGGTCTGACACAATCTCTGGTTTTAGATCCCAGTTCGCTAATTCATAGAGGCTTGGTTAGATTTCCTTCCCATCCTCTCAAGGGGGGGAGCCCTTTCCTGGGTGGGCAGGGCCGTTAGCAGAGCCGGAAGGGCACGTGCCTTCTGTCGGGCCAGGCGGGGACCCTTCTGGCTGCGCTGGGCCGCCGGGGGCGCCCACAGAGCCAGGCAGATGGCGCCCGCGTGGCTAAGAGCCGGGCGGGGTGACCCTTCGCAGAGCGGGCGGGCCTCCAGGAGTGCCGGGATGGTGGGAGCTGTCTGCCGGCCGGGCAGGGACCCTTCTCGACGAGCAGGGCCGCTGGGGGCGCTTGTAAAGCCGGGCGGCTGCAGCCTCGTGGCTAAGAACCAGGCGGGCGGGGTGGCTGTTTGCAGAGCAAGAGCGGAATGGCGGGAGCTGTCTGCCGGCAGGGCGGGGACCCTTCTCGCCGAGCAGGGCCGCTGGGGGCGCTTGTAAAGCCGGGTGGCTGCAGCCGCGTGGCTAAGACCCAGGCGGGCGGGGTGGCTGTTTGCAGGGCAAGAGTGGGACCGCCAGGGTAGCCGGGATGGCGGAAACTGTCTGTTGGCCGGGCAGGGACCCTTCTCACTGAGCAGGGCCGCCGGGGGCGCTTGTAAAGCCGGGCGGCTGCAGCCTCGTGGCTAAGAACCAGGCGGGCGGGGTGGCTGTTTGCAGAGCAAGAGCGGAATGGCGGGAGCTGTCTGCCGGCCTGGCGGGGACCCTTCTCGCCGAGCAGGGCCGCCGGGGGCGCTTGTAAAGCCGGGTGGCTGCAGCCGCGTGGCTAAGACCCAGGCGGGCGGGGTGGCTGTTTGCAGGGCAAGAGCGGGACCGCCAGGGTAGCCGGGATGGCGGAAGCTGTCTGTCGGCCGGGCAGGGACCCTTCTCGCCGAGCAGGGTCGCCGGGGGCGCTTGTAAAGCCGGGCGGCTGCAGCCTCGTGGCTAAGAACCAGGCAGGCGGGGTGGCTGTTTGCAGAACAAGAGCGGAATGGCGGGAGCTGTCTGCCGGCAGGACGGGGACCCTTCTCGCCGAGCAGGGCCTCCGGGGGTGCTTGTAAAGCCGGGCGGCTGCAGCCTCGTGGCTAAGAACCAGGCAGGCGGGGTGGCTGTTTGCAGAACAAGAGTGGAATGGCGGGAGCTGTCTGCCGGCCGGGCGGGGACCCTTCTCGCCGAGCAGTATTATACTTCTGTAGTATAGTTTAAGGCCTAGTATTTGTGATGCTTCCTGCTTTGTTTTTCTTGCTAAGCATTGCTTTGATTATTCTGGGTCATAAAATTCCAGATGAATTTTATGGTTGCTTTTTCTATTTCTATGAAGGATGTCATTGGGATTTTAATAGAAATTGCATTAAATCTGTATAACACTTTTGGTAGCATGGCCATATTGACAATATTAATTCTGCCTATTCAAGAGCATGGGAGATCTTTCCATCTTCTAAGGTTCTCTTCAATTTCTTCCTTTAGTGCTCTGTAGTTCTCATTGTAGAGGTCTTTCATCTCTTTTGTTACATTGATTCCCAAGTTTTTTTTTTTTTTTTTTGAGGCTATTTCGAATGGGGCAGTTTTCCTAATACTCTTGCAGTGGATTCATCACTGATGCATAGGAACACATTTGATTTATGGGTGTTGATTTAATATCATATTACTTTGCTCAATTCATTTACTGGTTCTAGAAGTTTTCTGGCGGAATTGTTTTTTATCTTCTAAATATAGAATCATGTCACCAGCAAATAGGGATAGTTTGAATTCCTCTTTTCCTATGCATATTCCTTTGGGTTTAGCATAGATAGCTTTTACAATGTTGCGGTATTTTGCCTAGCAAGCACAAGGCCCTGGGTTCCATCCCCAGCACCGCAAAAAAAAACCCCCCAAAACAAAAACCATACCAACCAGTTCCTCATTTATGTCTTCTGTTTTCCTTAGGTATTATCCATCATGTTTATTTGCTCTTGTGTTCCTTTTTGTTTTGTCTTCATTTGGAAATTATTTATTTATATTTCTTTCTAATATTCTGTTAACTCTCTTTTCAAATCTTCCTTTAGCCAATTACCTTGTGGTTTGGTTTTCCTAATTCTAAGTTGTTCTTTCACAAGTTATATCAGTTCAGTGAGGGTGTCTAAGGAGGCCCAGCTCCACCAGGCATTGGCTCAAGGCTCTGTACTCAGAGAGCTTATTTACATTCCTCAAGGTGGAATAGCAATCCCCCTACCCCAAGCTCTAGCCCCAGCTTTTCGGCTAGTTCCCACTTCATGTTTCTGCCTTTTTAAATGAAGAGAAAGGTTTTTATAGACATACTTTTTATAAGACCAACAATAACTTTAAAAGAAAAGAAAAATGCCAAAGTAAAAGAATCTGTCTTGGAGACTAATATGCTATGTTAGAGGTCAGGTGTCAAGGACTTTTTCCTTTCTTTTGAAAGTCAAATAATTTGTCTGAATAAGATTGTTGCTGCTTTGGATCAGTTTCCCCTAACATTTAGTATGTGGTTGTAAATATACTTCATAGAAATAAAATAAGACTGGCTATGTTGTGTTTAATTAACTCTTTCCTATCATACTCTCTTCAATTCTTTTTAACTCTTTGATTTTGGTCTTCTCACTTCTGTCCTGTATGTCCCTTTTTGTGTTTGTGTTATAGTCTTTTGTTGCTTCTTCTAATGTTGTCACTTTCTGGGGTTGTTTTCTATTTTCTTCTGTTTTCACAGTCTTTGCTAATCTCTTCCTACGTTTTTATGTTTTTGCTGTGATTCATGAATAAATTTATGAAATTTGTGAAAATAAATTTCTGAATAAATTTTAAAGTTCACAGCCCAAAGTCTAAACTTATTTGTTGTGGGATAGATTAACTGAGTGTTCTCTGGTTAATTTACTGCTCTTTCCTCTCTGGCTTTCTTATATGTTTGTATCAATGCTGTGGCTGCTCTGTTTAATTACCAGGGATTTTCCTGGTTGGGCTACATAAAGTTTCTTTAGGTAGTGAATTTCTGACATATTCTGAAATTGCTAGCCTAGCCCAGATTATGCTACAAGTTGTCCGTATGGCTTCTGTGTTGATCTTAACTCCTTTTGGAAACCTTTATGTTTTTTTTTTTTTGAATCTGGGGAGCACATCTGTGCTTTACTTTATTATAAATGGACTATGCTAATGGATTTTTCCATGTGTGATACTGTGGAAGGAGGTGGTTCTCCTGCACTGTCATGCTCATACTGAAGCTTGAGCTGCTTTTCCTAATCATTATTATACAACCTCTTGAGTATGATACAGTAATAAAATGGAGAGGTTCTTAGCCATAAAGTAACAAAATTAAAAACCCTTCTTTACAAAAATATCACACAGAAGTAGAAGAGTAGTCTGAGATTTTCAATTATGTTTTCTGTAGGCTGTTTGAAAATGCACTTTTGTAAATACTTTGCTTCAAGATTTCAAGAGAAAAGCTATTTCAAGGTATAATGCCCATCTGTCATCCGAAAGCCAAACTTCTTTCACCAAAGAAACACCTGCCTTATTTCATATACCTAGATTCCATGGTTGCCAATACCAGCACCTCTATAAACCTATGCTGGAATGAGATGAGAAATCGACTTGGTTCAGTCTCCCATAGGAGGTAAACAAAGAGGAAGAAAAAAATATATAACCAAGTAAAGGAAAAATGAATGGAAAAGTCATTAAAATGTCCTGACATGTCATACTACCCCTTTGGTCACTGAATGTTAGTTAATAAAAGAGGTGAGAATCATTTAGGGACAAATAATATGGAAAAGAAGTCAGAAGGTAGACAATTATTTCTAGAGCTCCTGCAGGGTGCCTTACCTTTTCCAAAACTTTGGCAATTCGGGTGCCAATTTGTTCAAGTGACTGTTGTGGATATTGGTCTTTACCAAGATTCTGCAATACCTAGAAGAGAAGGAGATGGCAGATTAGAGGAGTGGAGGCAAAGCAGGTCCTATATGACAGCGCTGAGGCTCCCACTTAGTAAAAATACTAACATGTAAAACATATTCACTCTAACAACATTAGAAAATAAGGGAATTGAAAACTATTTGTAATCTTGTCACCCAGACACAGCTACACTTTGTATGTATATGTTTATATGGTGTATGTTTTAGATACTTTTCTATGTATACTTACATTATTTTTCTCATGAAATATGGGATTATACCATACTATAACCTATATTTTCACATAATATATTCTGAAAATTTCTTCATGTTGATAAATGTATTTCTATCCAATCTTCCTACTGGTATCATTGCATAGTTTGTCTGTACCAAAATTTATTTAGCCCATCTTCTGGTGTAGGTATCTATGGTATGTTTTCCGATCATCTTTGAGGTCTATTCTTTGCTAGGTATAAGCTGGATCTGACCTCTCCCTCTTCTTTAGAATGCCATCAGGAGAATTAACTGCTTCACATACTTCTCTAATGAGCCTCTATCTGATAGCAAGGCAGAATACTACCCACCTAGAGGGATAAGTCAAATTTAAAATTTTATAGTCATAAAGAAAGCATTGGCTCAGTCCCAGGGCCTGAAAGACATTACACTAGATCTCAAGCCACCTAGATAACAGCTAACTGAAAAATAGCAAAAAATGAGTCCTGGTCATTTGTACTTTCTACCTCAGCTGCATCACAACAGTGAGGCTAAAGATGCAACAGGCTGAACAAAGCTGAGCACTCACCTCTGTCAGCTGACTCTCACCAGTGTAGTGCAGACTGGCTCGGTTGGATACCCCATGCAAGTGGTCCAGGGTATGCATGCTCGTGGGGAGATTGCCATTGCACAGGGGCTCTGTCGCTGGCTGCTGTATGGGGGTGGCAAAGTCTATGTGTTCTGTGATGCTGGAAAATGAAGAATACCACATGAGCCAAATCCAAGTGGGTAGAGTGACGAGCACTAACAATCTGCTGCCCATGACTTCCACCTCCTCACTTCCACAAACTCCTCACCAGGGAGGTTTCCAAATGGCTGGGTTTTCTCGTAGGACTTCTTCCAGGGTGCAGATGGTGATAACACATATACCTAGTTCCTATCTTTTCCTTTATGCACAAAAGCACACTTGTCCCCATAGAAGAAGTCCCCAAAAGGCTTGATAGTAAATTCTCTGCAGACATGGCTGTGCATTATGCTATGTGTAATGTCCTTTATGACTCCAAGTGAATTTTATAGACACAACTGTGCCCTACACTGTGTATAAGATGTTAGATACTTTCCTTTATGACCCCAAGTGGGCATTTTCCCACTACACAGGGGTTACATGTTATAGACTGTCATATGCGCTGATAATGGCAAGTTGGCACTGCAGAATTTTACTTCAAAAATTAAGTTCAAACAAGCCATTTAAAAATTTTAACGTATCAGGAAGCCATTCATTCATTCATTATTTATACAGAACTTATTACATGTCAGACCTCAGGGCTACAATAATTATATTTAAAAGTAATGCAGAAAACATGGTTCCTTCTGTGTGCTCATCATCTCGTGCAGGACTCACTTATTACAGATGTGGTAAGTTAGAAAAGATCAAAAGATGGCATAATGAATGGTATATATTTCCTCTGCACCATGAGGAGGGGGCTGGTTCATGAAGGCTTCCCAGAAGAAGTAAGATTTATGTAGAAAATCTTAAGTATGAATGAACCAGGTGAGAAAAGTAGTGAGAACAACACTGCAGGTAAAGGCCACAGCACTGGGCAAAGCTGAAGGTGGCAAGACAGGGCACAGAGCAATAAGAAGTTATCAGAGTGTTTTAAATACGATTTGACTTCCCAGGTGCGGTAGCGCACGCCTGTAATCCCAGTGGCTCCAAAAGCTGAGGCAGGAGGATCATAACTTCAAAAGTCAGCCGTAGCAATTCAGTGAGGCCCTAAGCAACTTAGCAAGAAAGACCCAATCTCTAAATTAAAAATAAAAAGGGTTGGGGATGTGGCTCATTGGTTAAGCAACCTGGGTTCAATTCCCAGTACGAAAAAAAATTTTTTTTTTTTTGACTTGTATTCAGATAATTCTGAGCACTGAGGAGCGAATGGATCGAGTAGGGCAAGAGTGCAAGAGTGCACAGAGCAAGAGGGCAACAGGAGGAAGCTGAGTGGAGATGATAGTGCTGTTTCAGAAGGAAGCAGTGGTAATGGAGTAAATGATTTGGAAAAGTACTCAGAGAGTAAAAGTGGCAAGAATTGGCACAGACTGGGTTTAAGGGAGAAGGGTTTTTAAGGATGATGCCTTGGATTCCTGGCCTAAGGTTATTAAGTATGATGCCTTGGATTCCTAGAGATGTTTATTAAAATATGAAATGAAACAACAACAACAAAAAAGAACCAGTGATTTTTTTTTTTTTTTTTAAATGGATTGTGGGCAAGAAAATCATGGGTTTTGTTTTCTTGAGCTTAGGGTGCCTAAGAGAGATGTAGACAGAGGGTTCAGTAGATGAGTCTATAAATGAGTTGAGGGCTTTGAAGAATGATCTGGGCTGGAGATCTAAATTTGGGAGTTGTCAATTTATCAGTGGCGAATGCAGTTTTGAGAGTAGGTGAGTCTTGAGAGTGATTGTAAAATAAGTGGTAAACCTTGGGGAGTTCTAACACAGACAGGAAAAGCCCGTAATACATTGTCCAATGAAAAAAAGCAGTTATCAGAGAGGCAACTGTGTTTGGCCTGGCACTTGTTGGTAAGTCTGGACATGCTCTGGCTACCCTACAAGTGTACAATGTTCACAAGAGACCATGGGTTTGTTTCTACAAGGGATCTAACCTTCAACTCAACAAAGTTACACATGATTTCTGATGGCTTCTCCAAAATGTGGGTGAGTGCACTGAGAGCAAGGGCACGTTCACTGCTTCCCTGTCATGACATGAGTCCATTTTGTGGCTGTGGTCAGCAATGGTCATCCTTGGCTGACCACAGCTCCAGGAGGGCTACTCTTCTGAGAGCTGTTGACAAAGAGGACATCCCTAAAGTCAGCTAAAGCCCAGTGGGCCTGCTGTCGCAATGTCATGAAGGAAGGATAGGTTGAAGATACTCACTCAATGTTTTTTGAAGAAACTGCAAGCCAGGTACTCACGATGGCAGTCAGCTCTACCCAGCGGAGCTTGAGGCACTCATCTGGGCTGGGCCACCCCAGACTCTGGTAGTCTCGTTTTTTTCCTGGAAGGAAAGTATGTCATGAATGGACATAACTATAAAGGTGATTATTTCATCCAGATGAGCGCATTTGGTGATGCCAGTCATTCTTTAGGGTTTAATCATTTCCACAGTCAACAAACAGATCTAATTAAAATCTTGTCATTCATGGCAACAGGAGTAAAAGTCATATTTGAATAAAGCCTTATTCTTGAAATTAGTTGAAGTAAAAATAGAATGCTTTGTTGGATTTAAGGTTGATCAATATAAATAAGGATTAAGGTATTTTTTTAAAATATTTATTTTTTAGCTTTAGGTGGACACAATATCTTTATTTTATTTTTATGTGGTGCTGAGGATCGAACCCAGTGCCTCACTCATGCCAGGTGAGTACACTACTACTTGAGCCATATCCCCAGACCCCAGAATTAAGATATTCAATGTTAGCAATCTTACTTAATTTTACCCCCCTATATTTTGATTAGGACAAATTTAATTTAGAAGCAACTTATATCTCAAATGTAAGGTTTCTCAAACTGACACTGTTGACATGTTGAGCTAGTTATTTTGGTTGTAAGACCTGTCCTGTTCATTGGGGAATGTTTATCAGCATCTCTGTCCTCCAGCCCGTTACACCCACCCAAAATGTCTGCAGATGCTGCCAAATATCCCTGGGGGACAAAATCACCCTTTGGTGGAGAACCACTACTGTAAAGAAAAGCATCAGGGTGGGAAATGATGATGAGGAAAGGCTGCCATTTGTTGCAAGGGCACTTACTTTGTATTCGGGTTCTGGGCTAGGTGCTGTACATTCACAACCTCGGAGGCAGGCTTTAATCCTCCCATCTCAGGTGAGATAACAGGGACTCAGAGAGAGTGAGTGACCTGCCCAGCATGTGATAGAGCAGGTGGCAGGGCTGGAATCCAGCCCAGGTCATTTGACTCTCACACGAATGCTTCCAATCAGCACACTATTCAACGCTATTAAAGCTGTTTGTTTTATTATGTATTTATTTATTTTTTTGGCATCAGGAATTGAACCCAGTGACATTTCACCACTGAGCTACATCCCTAGTTTTTGGAGACAGGGTCTTGCTAAGTTGCTGAGGATATCACTAAGTTGCTCAGATTGGCCTCAAATTTGGGATTTTCCTGCTTCATCCTCCCCTGTCGCCGGGATTACAAGTGTTGACAGCATGACAGATAAAGCTCTGTTTGTTGATATCCTACACAGGTACTACCTTTTGGGTTTAGGCCCTTTTCCTAGATCAAGTCCTCAAGAAAAGAGTGGAAGCAAGTCTCATCTGGGTAGGGGACTTATGAAGGAATTACAAGGGAATGGATGAGAGAAGAACTTGAGTTCTGCCTAGCACCTTTATCATATAAGAATTTACCAATAACAGAAAACCATTTGAGGAACAGGCAGGGGTTTAAATTTAGATTTTAATAAAAAAGAAAAGAATGGTTTAGAAAAATTTCAAATTAACTCTATTAAAAAGAATCACTTTAGACATACCATAGGTTTTACAATAAAGCTTATTTTCCTTTTATATTTAAGAAGTTCACTTGAAAAATATTTATTGAGCACCTATTATAAGGGGCTGAGAACTGTGTAAAACACTAGCAATACACACAGGAACAATAAGACAGCCTGCTCTTGAGCTCACAGTCTAGTGAGAAAGGCAAACAGACATCATTATACTATAATGGTAAGTGCTGGGGTGAAGGAAGAGAACACTTGCACAGAGAACGACTAATTCTGCTTGCAGGCACCAAGGAAGAGGTGGCACTTGAGTTTGAAGTTTAAGGATGAGTGGTATTTTAGCACTGCAGAGGTGGCATAAGGGCATTCCAGGCAGAGGGAACGGCATGTGCAAAGGCACAGATGTAAAATAAGAACATGGCTGGTTCAGAGAATGGTGCTGGAGGGTAGAGAGAGGCCAGGCTGTAAAGGGTCTTGTAGCCACACTAGGAAGTCTGCACTTTATCCTGCAGGCAATGGGAACACATCTCTCCATCTTGTTCACAAGGTATCATAAGAGGCTCGTTAAATGCCTTGCTGAGATCCAGTTACATTATGTCTATGGCACTTCCCTGGTCTTCCAGTCTAGTAGCCCTAACCGAAAAAGGAAATGAAATTAGTTGAGTGTTATTATTAGTTCTTAGAAAATCTATAATGGCTCTTAATGATCTCAACTTTTTCCCTACAGCTCACAAACTGTCTGTTTCATACTTTGTTTTAGAACATTGTCAGGATTTCCCAGGAAGCTTATGAGCTGATAGTAGATGGAATCTGTATTTATGTAAAAATTGGGATACTGAGCCTGTATCTCCACATGTCTTCCATGCTCAGAACTTCTCATTTTAATGGGAGTAAGTGGTTCCACGATCTAACTTGCAAGCATTTTCAATGCCCCACCCCAAACTGAGTCCACTTAACAATGCTTTGGTGCTCTCATACTGTTTCAATCATATGTGGCTGTAATTTCCACTTTTGTAAGAAACTTTTAGATTTTTGTTTAAAAAGTAACACAGGTTTATTATGTAATATTTAGAACATGGAAAGGCTATAGAAGAAAATTTTTAAAAAATTACCTAAAGCACTGCATTACCCGGAGATGACCACTAATAGCATTTTTTGTAACTCCTTTCTACACTTATTTCTATGCACTTGTTTATTATACCATATTTCACCAAATCTAAGATGTCATCAGTTGTAAGGTACATATTGTTTTAAGCAATTTAATAAAGGAAAATAAGTACAACTATTCTAAGATATAACCAATGGGTAAGATGTATCTGAATTTCAGAGATACTGAAATGTAAAAAAATATATAGTTGATAAAAAGAGCATATTTACTATTTCACAAGAATTGAAGTATTTCTATGCTATTTTATACACTGCATTTGTTCACCTGCTAGATTATAAACTATCCTGGTTGCATAGTACACAGCACAGACATGTTGTAATTTACTTAAGCAGCTATAACATTCAGGTTGTTTTCAAACTTTTACTATATTAAGCAACCCCACAATCAACTGCCATCTTTTGTACTACCTATTAGATGATTTATTTAGGGTAAATTACTGGAAGTAGAATTATTGGTATATTTTGAAATTTTTTGGTCTCTTGTAAAACTATACCCAAATTCATTTTATTAGCTTTTGCTGTTTATTACACATTTAAAAATAACTTGATAAGTGAAAGTAGTGACTGACTTTTTGTGTTTGCCCTCCTTTGATTGCTAGTAAGCTGAATTTCTCACGTGTTTAGTGCCTAAGTGTGTGTGTATGTATGTATATTTGGTGAAAAATCTGCTCATACTTTACTGAAATACCATACTGTATTTTTGATGTTGAGTTGTGCATCTGTTATTTAAATGATAGTGATATCCTTCATCATATATTCTATAAATATATAGAAATATTCGAAAAACTTTTTTTTCAGTCCTTTGTCTTTTTATTCTGTAGTGCTTTCTAGTGCCACATTATTATTTTTCTCTCTTCCTTAGGAAAGTTCTTCATCTTAAGAACAAGTAAGTATTCATCTAAATTTTCTTCCTTCATAATTCTATGACATTTAATAACAACATTTAATGAAAATTCAGTGGGCTCTTCATTTCCATGTTTTATGTATGGACATCATTTTCACTGATACTGAGACAGACCTAACAGGCAAGTGTTGTCTTCCTCCTGTAACTTGTTAACAAATGTCAGCTTCCTTTAATAATAGAAGTAACTCAAACTTTTAACTCTAGCCATAAACAAATATCCTTCTTGGTGTCCTCAGAATTTATTACAGGTTTGTTCTTGGATTCAACTAAACTGACCCCATTATTTATATTTTTTTATGGGCCTTTGCTTTCAGTTTTGGTAAGTACTTAAACCCAATCAAATAAGACACTTTTAAATGAGATAAATTTTCAGTCTAAGATAGAAAAATACCCTTATAAAAAAGAATATAACATGTTTAAAAAGGAATTCTATCAACATTATTTAATTGCTGAAAAAGAAAGTCAACTGGGTGCATGGCAGTGGCCCTTAACATGGAGCTCATAGATGGACTTCAGGACAAATATGAATCCCTGAAAGTATATGCCAAACTGTGACATATATGTGTTATTTCACTCGGAACAGTTCTAAAACATTTATCCAATACTTAAAAGAGATTTCTGACTCACAAACACATACTATTACTGATTGGGCCCTATGTGCCAGTGCATTTTAAGTACTATTCACATATAAAGTCATATAATCCTTACTACCACCATGTTCAGTAATGCTATTATCATCCCATTTTATAGATAAGAAACATGAGGAACAGGGAAGTAAATGGCAGAACTGGTGTTTGAACCCTAGATGTCTGGTGAAAACTCCTACTTTTCTATATTATACTAGACTATCACGTTAAGAATCAGATATTTAAGCTTAAGGTGATAAAAATAAAAGCCAAATAGTTTAAAAAAACCCAAGTAAATATAATATAATATAATCAAAATAAACTTTTTGTACCAATAACTGAATTTGTTCTTTTATTTTCTCACCTAAACTATTCTAAGTCACAAACACATCCTTTGTGAGAAATGAGACAGTGAAATCTAAAAGAAGAAACTGGCACCTGAAACATTCAAGTTTACCTTGTGGCCCAGGAGATGCCACCTTGGGACCAGTGATCTCCAGGTTTGCTTGGTAACGATGCCCATTTTCTGCTTGGTTTGATTCAACCTTTTTCCCAGGAGTTTTCTTATGATCTCCTTTGGGTTTCTTTACACGTTTGACCTGGAATGTGATCTGAAAGACAGAAGTATGTCAGGGACAAATTAGGCCAATTATGAAATCTGCGCATTCCTGTGGATTCGATGGCTTTAAGAATAACCCAGATGGATATACTAATTACACCATCTGATCATTGGACATTGTACAGGTATGTTGGAGTATCCATTGTATCCCATTAATATGTACAATTATTTATGCTATGCAGCAACTAAAAAATATTTTTTAAAATATAAAGTTTCAAAAGAAAAACAAACAATCCACACAACCCTGCAAATCCAGTCCTGTCTTAGGGTTAAGTTCTCTTTTCTAAGTTAAGTTAACTTAACCTAAGTTAATCTTTTGAAACTTTATATACGCTTGGAAATCAGGTCTTGTTATGTTGAACTACAGGGCTCAAGTGATCCTTCTGCCTCAGTCTCATGTTTGCTGAGAAGAAGGCATGCACCATCATATCCAGCTAAGTAATGAAAAATGGGGGCTGGGAGTATAGCTGTGCTTGCCTAGCATGCACAAAGCCCTGGGTTTGATTCCCGGTATTGGGGGAAAAAAAGACAAATAAAAATGGTTAATGAAATGAAAATCACAGTCTTGAAGCCTGTCTAGAGAACACTGAAAGAAAGATCTGATCTGGGCAATTCCAAGTCTGCAGGAAGTTTGAGTGTGGTTTCATACCCATTTCATTTCCTCCCATCTCCTAGAAGAGTAATAATGCGTAAGTAACATAAAATGCTTCCTGTGGTACATTTCCAATGTGAAGGCTACCCATGAGTGTGGAGTAAAATAGTGCTCCCATACTCAACAAAAACTTCACACTTTGCACACCAGGAGCCCCCAGGCCAGGACCAGGGCACAATTCCATGAGAACTGAGTTGGTAAACTTACCCACTCTGTTGCTTCATCGTCTTCACTTCTGCAGTCTCCATAACAAGAGCTTTTGGCCACTCCATCCTGGGGACCTTTCTTCAGCACGCGTATCCCCTGCAAGTCTAGACGTCGCCCCTTCATCTCAAGTGCTCCCCCAAAGCCTTCCAGCGGCCAGGCCTGTTGAAATTCATCCACCAAAGCCAGTATCTCTTCTGACATCTTTGTTTCATCTGAATTCTCCATCTCATCAGAACCATTGCTTTCCTCAACCACTGTACCTGGAATTAAGTTACATAGTTCTCATTCAAGTACTCAGTGACTACAACCCTACTTATACAGAAGTGTTGGCTCTGCTTAGAGGCACTTCTAATGTTCACCTTCATGAAAATACCATTTGAATCTTCAAAATTCATAGCAGAATATCATCTCTGCCACTGAGCTGTTGTCAAAAGCCTGGCTGAGAATAATGCAGCAGCTAGATAGCAGGTAGTCAAAGATACACCACTAATGTGGCCACGAGGACAGCTACGCTAGCTATGTTATTTTCTGAAAAACATCCACTTGCTCTCTATATAAGACTTTAACACATCTTTCTTACTACTAGATAGATCATCCAGACATAAACTAACATTCTAAAGAACTAAAAAATACAATTAATAATATGGACCTAAGAGACATCTATAGTTATTTCATCCATCAACAATGGAATTCACTTTCTTCTCAGCAGCATATGGAACATTTTCTAAAACAGACATATTATAGGTCACAAAGGAAATCTTAGCAAATATAAAAAAACAGATAATACTTTGCATTCTATCAGAACATAATGAAATAAAATTAGAAATCAACAATAAGATATGAAAAAAACCATTTTCACACCTGGAGCTTAAATAATACACTTTTAAATAATGAATGGATAACAGAAGAAATCAGGGGAGAAATAAAAAAAAATTTTAGAAGTAAATGAGACTAGTGATACAACATATCAAAATCTCTGGGTCAGTATGAAGGCAGTTCTAAGAAGAAAGTTTACAGTGTTGAGTTCATGCATCAAAAGAACAGAAAGATACCAAATAAATAATCTAATATTACACCTCAAAGCCCCAGAAAAAGAAGAACAATTTCCACCAAAATCAGTAGAAGACAGGAAACAATTAAAATCAGAGCTAAAATGAAACTGGGAATAAAAAAAATACAAAAGATCAATAAAACAAAAGAGCTTTTTTTTTTTTTGAAAGAGCAAACAAGACTGATGAACCCTTAGCTAAACTAACAAAAAGAAAGAGAGAAAACAAATTAACAAAATTCAAGATGAAATAGAAAATATCAGCACAGACGCTACTGAAATACAGAGAATCATTAGAAATTATTTTGAAAATTTATAGTCCAATAAGCTAGAAAATTCTGAAGACTTTGACAAATTCCCAGAGACATATGACCTACCCAAACTGAACCATGAAGATATAGAAAACTCAAACAGATCAATATCAAGAAATAAAACTGAAGCAGCTATCAAAACCTTCCAGCAAAGAAAAGTCTAGGACTGGACAGATTTTCAGCCAAGTTCTACCAGAACTTTAAAGGAGAACTAATACCAATCCTCTATAAAATGGAGGATTATTTTTCTATAAAATAGAAAATGAGAACACTGCTAAACTCATTCTATAAAGTTGCTATCACCTTGATACCCAAACCAGACAAAGCCATATCAAGGAAAGAAAACTTCAGGGAAATATCCTTGATGAACACAAATGCAAAAATTCTTAATAAAATAGGTGGCAAACTGCTTAAAAAGATAGTGCATCACGATCAAGTTGGTTTTATCCCAGGGATGTATTTTTTTTGTTCAACATACAGAAGTCAATACATGGAATTCACTACATAAATAGTTAAGGTCAAGAATTTATGAAGTACATTTAATGAAGTACAGTACCAATTCGTGTTTAAAACACTAGAAAAAGTAGGGATAAAAGGAACTTACCTCAACATTGTTGAGATGATATATCACAAACTCAAGGCCAATATTATACCGAATAGAGAAAAACTGAAAGCATTTTCTTTAAAAACACAACAAAACGAGGATCTCACTTTCACCACTCCTATTCAACATAGTCTTTGAAACTACAGCCAGAGCAATCAGGCAAAAGAAGGAAATTAGAGGGATATAAACAGGAAAAGAAGAGCTCAAATGATCTGTTTGCTGACGACATGATTCTTGTATTTAGAAGACCCCCAAAAAATCCACCAAAAGACTTCTAGAGCTCATAAGTGAATTCAGCAAAGTAGCAGATACAAGATCACTCATAAATCAATGTGTTCCTATATTCCAATGATGAATCTGCTGAAAAAGAAATTAGGAAACTATCCCATTCACAATAAGCTAAGTAAAATAAAACAAACAAACAAACAGAAAACAAAAAAATACTTGGGAGTCAGTCTAACAAAAGAAATGAAGAGAAAACTACAAAACACTACAGAAAGAAATTGAAGAAGACCTTAGAAGATGGAAAGACCTCCTATGTTCTTGGATAGGCAGAATTAATATTGTTAAAATGGCTATTCTCCCAAAAGTGCTATACAGAATCAATGCAATCCTCATCAAAATTTCAATGACATTCTTCACAGAACTAGAAAAGGCAGTCATGAAATTCAATTGGAAAATTAAGAGGCCCAGAATAGCTAATAGTGATAAGAGCAAAACAGGAGATATTACAACATCAGACCTCAAATTATACTACAGAACTATAATAACAGAACAGCATGGTACTGGCACCAAAACATACGTGAAGGCAATGGTATAGAATACAAGATGCAGAGACAAACTACAAAAATACAGTTATCTGGTATTAGATAGAGGTGCCAAAAAACACACATTGGGAGAAAAGATTGCTTTTTAACAAATGGTACTGGTAAAACTGGAAATCCATACTTGGAACAATGAAATCAAACCCCTATCTCTCACCCTGCACAAAATTCAACCCAAAGTGGATCAAAGACCTTGGTGTTAGACCAGAAACCCTGCACCTGCTAGAAGGAAATGTAGGCCCAACACTCCAACATGTTACCACAGGAACCAAATTAACAAGACTCCTAAAATGCAAGAAATAAAATAAGAAAATCAATAAGTGGGATGGCATCATATTAAAAAAGCTTCACAGCAAAGGAAACAAAAATTTATATGAAGATAGAGCCTACAGAATGAAAATGATCTTTACCACCAGCTCCTCAAATAGGGCTTACCATCCAGAATATAAAAAGAACTAAAAAAACTTAACACCAAAAACCAAACAACAACAACAAAAAAAACTAATCAAAATTAAATAGGCAAAAGAACTAAACAGACACTTCTCAAAAGAAGAAATACAAATGTTCAAGATATATATATAAAAAAAGTTCAACATCTCTAGCAATTAGGGACATGCAAATAAAAACTACATTGAGATTTCATTTCACTCCAGTCAAAATGGCAATTATCTAGTATACAAATAATAATAAATGTTGGTGAGGATGTGGGGAAAAAGATACACTCATATTTTATTGGTGGACTACAAATTAGTGCAATCACTCTGAAAAGCAGTATGGAGATTCTTCAAAAAACTAGGGATGGACCCACTATATGACCCAGCTATTCCACTTCTTGGTATATATCCAAAAGATTTAAAATCAGAATACTACACTAATGTAGCCACATTGACGTTAATTAACAGCAGCACAATTCAAAATAGCCTAGCTATGGAAACAATCTAGGTGCTCTTCCAACACAGGAATGGATAAAGAAAATGTGGTTATACATGCAATGGAGTATTAGCCATAAAGAAGAATGAAATTATAGCATTTGATTTGTATAAATCATAGCATTTGTAAATGGATGGAACTGGAGACCATTACACTAAGTGAAATAAGCCAGTTCCAAAAAGTCAAAGGTCGAATTTGATTTTGAATTAGTGGGAGCTAATTCAAAATAAGGGGAAGGAAATTAAAAAAAATAATAAAGTAAGAAAAAAAAGGAGAGAGAATTTCATCAAAATAGAGGAAAGATCAGTGTGGGGGGGTGAGGAGTAAGAAGGGAAAGGAAAAGGGAAGAACAGTGAAACGAATCTGATTGAACTTTCTCTATGTGCATGCACACATGTGGCATGGTAGGCCTGGCATTGTGTGTATCTACAGGACACTAATAAAAGAAACAAACAAAGTAAACTGTAAATAGATTGAAGGCAGCTGGGTGGAGTGGGGGGTGGGTGGAGGAGTACGTGATGGGAACTGAATTGGAGTGGGTTGTGTTCCATGCTTTTGTGATAATGTCAGGTTATATCCTGGTGTTGTATATAAAAAGAATTAAAAAAGAAAGAAAAAGACAGATGGCAAAGATGAAGCTTATTATGGTGCGTTATAGTGTACTTTCTTCCTAAAATGGTTACCAAGTTATTATTTATGTTGTTCAAGTACATAAAGCCTCCCATGGATGCTTTTTGGTACAATGAGTAAGCAAAAACTCTCTCCTCCAAGAACCTGACATTTTCTCAATGTTCACAACCCTGCAACTTCCCCTCTGTGCTTAGATAACAAGGAGGCTTGGTACATGTTATCCTGAGTTTCCTAAATTCTTTACTGTTTAACTTTGGTTGTTCATTTTGAATTAATGGCTGGCTCTTACGCTGTGTGCTCTGTGAAAGTTTTCCCTCATCTTTTTTGGAAGTAGATGGGTCACAAAAGCAAATTGCTTATTCCTCCTTTTGTAACAAGTACTGATTGATTAATCAGAGAACTCTGGTTGATGGCTCAGACAATGCCAGTCTGTTGTTCCAGTGCAATAACCTTCAGTTGGCAACTCTGCTTGTTTACGGGTTTAGAACATCATATTAATCAGGCAACATGAGGATGCTCATACTCAAACCAACCAGATCTACAGCTGCAGTGAGCAACGCATCTTAGAAATGCTGGGGGCTGGGGGTGAGAAACATGGATGACTACCGCAGTTGCAAATGACTTAAAGCTTTGAGCCATATTCACAGGTCAACAATGTCACCCACAGCTCTGGTGGCATCTCCGCCTCTCATCCCATTTTCTACTGCAGAAAAGTGGGAAGGTCTGATAACAAATTGGGGGCACTGTTAGAAATCTCTAAAACTCTTCCTTGAAAAAGCCATAGGGTTCTTCTCTTTATTCATACAAGTGACTACAAAATGTACTGCTGTCTTTTCAAGTAAGTTCCTTTTAGGCTTTCCAAACCAATCTGTTGCTTTCTACTGCTTTTTTATTATTTTTTTTAATTTTTATTTTTTTAGTTATAGTTGGACACAATACCTTTATTTATTTATTTTAATGTGGTGCTGAGGATCAAACCCAGTGACTCGAGAGTGTTGGGCGAGAGCTCTACCGCTGAGCCACAACTCCAGCCCCTAATTATTATTATTTTTAATTGTGTTCTGAAATAAGCATATGGGTTTGTCAAACCTTTTTCTTTAGGATATTCAGACAAAAGCAGTCAGTTACTTGCCTAAATTAAGTAGCTGGTATTATAATATATGCAGGGCTAAGAGGCCTGATTTTCAGTTTCTCTTTTGTTTGCTCTGATGTTCCTAAAGTCCATCACTGCACCTGGCACACAGCAGACACACAGGTGTGGAAGGCATTAATGAGGACCTGGGAACAACTGGTTTGTGAGGTTCTTGAGGATCTCTGCTTCTTTTGCCTTTGTCTTGTCCACTGGCTTTTCAGGTCTTTTAACTTTAAGGTCTGCCTTGTCAATTGCTAATGCACTGTCAACCCTGCTGATGGGCGTGCAATATGAAGTTGAACACTGGAACACTAGCGTAGTGTCTGGTGCACTGTGTGATTTAAAAGTTCTCTGCAGATCACTCAGGAAGGCAGCTCTACAGGGATGCTACTGGGACCCCAAATAGCAACTTCACTGGAAGAGTTGCTTGGCATCTGACTGTGTTCACAGAGTTGTTTCTAAGAATCCCTCATCTTATCTTAGATTCTTTTCCTTCCTTTTCCTATGGCAACCGTAGGATTCTTTGTACCCAGTCTTGAAATAGGAAAAGGCTTTTGATAGGTTTGGCTCCAGCAAAGAATATGGGCTTAAAGAAAACTGGCTTTTGGCCAAGAGGAACTGCAGTAACTGTTACCTGTGTATAGTCACAGTTACACATGGATTCTGTGTTTGGAAACCTTACTTCCTTTCTGTAGGCACTACTATTTGAAAAGCATTCATGTCATTTACCTGCACAAGTTCTGCAAACCCAATTCCCAAAGGTTACTGCTTCCCTGTGCCCCTAACATATGGTAATACATATCATTTTAATAAAATTCTTAAGACAGAGAGGCTTTCATTAATGGAAATTGATGTTCTAATGAAAAGACACTTCAGAACTTACTGCATGCTTCTGCTATTGGCAGCCTTTAGGCCTTTCCAAAGGTTGCTGGGTTGGGGTCACAGGAATTTCTAAAGAAAAACGCTGAATATATACACATCTTCATCTATACCCCAAAGGTGAGCAATCAATAGATCATAAAGTGATATGAGTTAGAAAAAGAACAACCACCACCAAATCTTTATTTATTTAGATAAATAAATGACTGTGAGGTGACTATCTCTGTACTTGAAGCTATACAGATGGGAGCAAAAAGAAAACGAAAGTTCCTGACCCCAAAGAATTAAATATAACCAATTTAGAATCAAGTTGGAAACACAAAACTATATACATATATATTAAACAATAATAGGACAAAAAAGAACAAAATATTTGAATGTAACCACAAAATATTTCTCAGAGGAAAGAGGTTGAGCATATATTTTATCTATGGGTTTGTGAGGATTTTGGTTCACAAGCAGCCTCTTAAGTCCTGAAGGAGTACAGTCATGTCTATGTTTATAGAAGTGAATGTTTATTGAATTCCAACTGTGTACCTGGAACTAAAATAAATGCTTTCCAAATTACTCAAAAATCATTGTAAGAAACATTTAAAAAAGTTAAAATAAACAAGAAAAAGAAGGCTGAGGAAGGTCAAATAATGTGCTCAAGATTTAACAACTAGTAGGTGTAGAGCCAGAGCATGACAACAATATCTCTGACTATAAAACCTATGTTCTTCCTTCCACTGTAAGGGTTGCTAGGAAGGAATTCTGAACTAGATGATGAGGTAAAGCAGTGATTTTCAAATGTTAATCAGTGACACAATTTCACCAATTCTTAGCAAAATGAGAAATAAAAAAGGGACAATCAAATAAAACTCTCTCATACTGATACACATTTATTGGTGTAAGGTTGTAAACAATAAAGGACAGAAACTGACCTTTATTCTGAAATCACTTTTGTACTTTTCTGACATTAAACTATTCTGCTTAATGAACTAAAGGTAGTACTAGATTCTAGACTTTTTTGAAATATGACCTTATCAATTAAAAACCTAAAGTTCTTCCAGGTGCAATGGTGCAAAACTGTAATCCCAGAGACTTGGGGGAAGCTGAGGCAGGAGGATCCTGAGTTCAAGGCCAGTCTGGGCAACTCAGTCAGATCCTGTCTGAAAAATTAAAAGGGCTGGATGTAGTTCACTGATGGAGTGCTCGTCTAGCATGCAAAAGCCCCTGAGTTTAATCTCTAATACCACAATCAAATCATCAATCAATCAATCAAGTTCTAATGCATCAAACCCCTATTTAAGAGAAACAAAGGTCTGAAGGTTTCAGGATGAACTTTAGTTATACCACCTGCTGAAGATCTCAGGCAATTTCTCTGAGTCTCAATTTCTTCTCTATAAGAAGGGCTGAATAATATCTACTTCATAAGGTTAGTACATAATTCACAATACTTTGTAAATTATAAAATGTCACACGAAGTTAGTAATTACCATGATAGTGGCAACTGGAGAGAATTCAACTATTTGTATCTTTAAATTTTCCTCCAAATATAGGTTTTTCAAAAATGTCAAAAGTTTTCTTTAATGTATATGCTTATAACACTATTTGTATTAAAAAGTGGGAGTTTTTCTGACTCTGATAACCACACTATAGGAAGCCTACTGGTATCAATGTAGTTCTGTGGACTTGCTGTTAGAACCTGGGGAATAAGAAAAGGGTATGCCCAGAATTTAAACAGATCATAAAGACAGTAAACAGGAGTGTCACCATCATATTACAGACTGAATTAGAAATGTGAAAAGGAATCCACCCTAAGAGACAGTCTACATGGTGCTGAAAGGGACCTGGAAAAAAACCTAGTCTCAGGGCAACTATATTTATCCCTAGTATGGGAACAGGATGGAACTACATGGGGATCATGCAACTAAAGAAACCACACTGTTAAGACCTGTCTCAGCAATGATGTGTCCAAAAAAAGAGAGACAAAGGGCAAGATGCTACTTGGGTTTTATTCTGAACTGTCCTGGGTGGCGGGGGAAGAACTTCTTTGGTAGTTGTAAATATCCTAGTCACAGTGGAGTTCTATTGTTTTGGAATAAATACTGTTTCTATAAATGACTAAAATATCACTTATTACTCAGTTTAATTTCTGTGGATTCTTAGTTTAGCAAGCAACCTCATGATGCTCATTGAGTTGTACAGGTATCTTAATGCCAAAAAAGAGACATGAAGTGCTAGGTATCAGGGAGGAGTAGTCCCAATTATAAACATCAGGTTAAGAATAAATACATCTTTTTGAGTTGATAAATGGGGTTTAATTTCCTTAAAGTCCAATGGGTAAAATGGCTTAATCTACTTTCCTAAACCTGTGAAGGTCATGACTGGAGGAAAATCACCACTGTTGTGTTTTCATCAGCACCAGTGGTGTTCCTTCCCTTTGAGGTCTTTCTTCTCTGAGACATCACTTTTTATATACAATATTAAAAGAAAAGATTCTGTAGCTGTAAATATATTAATCCAATTTATATAGGAAGGCAATATGGGCAGTTCACAAGGAATGTCAAATTGCATAGGACATGGTATATAAGAAGCTCATTGTCTGATGGGAGACAAGATATGCAAACAATTAATAGTATATGAAAAGTGCTTTGAAAAATAGTAGAAACAAGACCATTGAGGACAACCTAAATGCTTGGAGACCATCATGAATGCTTCATGGAGAAAGTGGCATTTGAGCTGGATCTTGGAGAGCTATCCATTTAAAAAGTGTATGTAGGAGTCACTCCCAGCCTGTCCGAAAAGATAAGAGGCTCAAGACAGCATGCCGTGAGAGGAGAATGGTAAAAACATCTGTGCTTCCTGTCATGTAGCACACTAGTAGGTGACACAGCTAGAGAGGGAAGTAGGGGCTAAACTGCTTCGTATCCCCAACTAAGACTTCTGGATTCTTACTTTAGTAATAGCCACTGAAAACACTTCAATCTATGCAACTTACCTGATCAGAATAACATTTTAGAAACAACTCTTTGGACACACAGAAAGTGGTAATAGTGGCGGCTCTGTCTTTATGTGGTGGTGAGGATCGAACCTAGGGCCTCTCCTGCACTAGGTAAGCACTCTACTGCTGAACTATAACCCTAGCCCTACTTCTATTTTCAAAAATAGGTACCAATTATGTATATTCACTTGCTTTGTCTTTGTCTCTCTCCACATGTAGAGACTAAAGTAAAAGGCTACTGCAACACCAAAGATAAAAACAAAGTTTGAATACAGGCAGTGGCGAGGAAATAGACAAGAAGATGGTGGACTCTACAGGTCTTAGAAACTGATTGGTTATAGTGGTGGCTGAGTCAGTTGTGCTACATTGAAAGGGGATACAGGAATTAGAAGCAGCTCAGAAAATAGAATGAAAATAAAGTCAAGTTCAATAGTGGGATAAAAATAAAGTCAAGTACCTCTGGCATATCAAGATAAGGGCTCGCTAAAAATGTAGATATAAAAACTGGAGTTTTACAGAACTTCTTAGCTGAGCGCACAGCTTTGAAGTCACTGGTATATTCAAGGTGTCTGAGTCACCACCAGGTAAGACACAGAGGAATAAGAAGACCAAGTTTAGATACTGGGTAGCTCCACAGATAGAGAGCAGAATAAAGAATAAGTAAAGGAAACTTAAAGAGTCGGTCTTGAGGGTAGGCAAGAGCAAGTGATTCTAGAAACCAAGAGGAGAGAAAAGAGTTTCAAGAAGTGGAGAGTTAGGTGTAGTTCAAACTTCAGAAAACTGGTCAAGAAGAGTGAATACTAAAAAGAAGTCATTCATTTTGGCCATTCTAAATTGACAAACTGTTCAGCATGGCACAGCTCAAAATGTCAGAAAGTGGAATGGTGGCATGTCCATTATTCTACACTTGTAAATTTTATTGGGTTAGTGTATATATAGCTGATTTTTCTATTTTCAGTGACTTAATAGAATAACAACACTGAGAAGAAAGATTGGTATATAATGAATCAAATTTGTTCTAGCAAAAGACAGTGAGGTGGAGGAAAGAGGAAGTATGGAGACCACTATCACATTAGAGCTTGTTTTCTGCCTTGCGGCTGAGAGTCACCCTCATGATTATACAACACGAGTGGCTGTTAAACAGGAGGAAGCGAACTCTTGAAATGAGGGAAAAGCCAAAGCTTAAAGATCGAGAGAGTTGATTTTTCCCCAGAAGCACAGCCCAGGTCAAATCAACTTACTTTCAAGTCTAAGGGCATCTGAGTCTCTCCCTGAATTCTCAACAGAGAATACAGGGTCCTCCTCTGTTCCTCTCTCAAAGGGCTCTTCTTCAGCAGCATCCAGTGACTGTGAGTTGTCAAAATATTTCTGTTTGTCATGGCTGTTGTCCGGTGTTTTCTCATGACAATGACCTCAATGACAAGAGACACAGATATAACACATTAGAAACATCTCTCTTGTGCTGTCCCACAATGCAAGGCTCCAAAACATCCAAAACAGTAAAAAGGTGGCAAGGCTGGTTTTTCTCCACACACATGAACTGGTGAGCAGAAGCACCAAAAGCAGATCATTATTTTGTCAAGCTTTTCACTGAACTTCAAGTTTCGGTTGCTAGGCTATTCTAAGAACCAAGTATTTTTTGGGAAAAAGTGAAAAAGATCAAGCCCCAAGATTTTGTTCCATTCTTAACAACTATGTAACAGCTGTGAAAATACTCCCTTGAAGTTAAAAATATCAAAAAGTTTTTCTTCTGTTTGCTTTTAAAGGTGAAGAATGACAGATTAGTACTTGAATATAATAGATTAATTATAGCAGAGAAATATACTATTCTTGTGTCATAGCTTAAAATGACATACACCAAAAGGTGAAGAATTATTAAAAAAATGAAAACCAAGGAGGGTAATGATAGAGCTTCCAAATTTAAGACTGCAAAATAACAAAGGTGCCTATTTTTCTTTTAGAAAACAAGTTCTGGAGTGGGGCATGTTGGACACACCTATAATCCCTGCTATTTGAGTTGAGGCTGGAAGACCCCAAAGTTCAAGCCCACCTGGGCAACACAGCAGAATAGAAAAGAAAAAAGTTTTGGTCATATAGATAAAGATTCATTTAAGCATAAAATGCCAAATCTTGAATGTAATCCTAGCATTGTTTGATACTTTTGACTTGTACTGTGAGACCGACCTCTACTTAGAATCTTGCCTATGAGTCAAAGGGTTTTGATTCTCCTAGGAATTGTGTGTTCACATGTATTAAAAAAATAATATTTAGCTCCATCTGATGGTCATTTTCTGGGCTGTTGTGTCTGATGTGGCTATGATGTAGCTATGACATTAGTCCCTCACGGGCTTGCTGAACAGGTGTCTTCTTCCTCCCTCTGTCCCATTGTTACCAAAAAATGCATCTTCAGTGGAAGGCCACAGATTTTTCTGTTAGAGAACAATTATTTGGTTAAGTGTGTATAAGTAACTGCTTTCTTTCAAATACGTCAAAAGTCATTTTTTGGAGCACGTTGTCTTATTAAAGAGACATACTCAAACTAGTTCTCTCTGTACCAATGGAAGAACAAGAACCCTTTTCTGGATTTGATAGCTCCCTTTAGGTGCCATAACTTAAGAAAATACTTCTCAGGCTATTTCCCTTATTGTGCCAAGAAAATGTAGTGGACTCAACACCTTCTTGAGCACAGAGTTTGGAGTAGGGAGACTACATGCCTGGGGAATCACTTGCCATTTTCCAATTCTGCACTCTCGCACATCTGAGACTGCTGCACGCAACAGAAGTACTGCAGACAAGGAAGATCTAAAGAGAGCTTAAACTCTCAAGAAGCTTGTAGGAAGCTGGGAGTGGTGGCACAGGCCTGTAATCCCAGACTCAGGAGGCTGAGGTGGGAGATCCCAAGTTTGAGGCCAACCTCAGCAACTTAGTGAGGCCCTCAGCAACTGAGAATCTATCTTAAAATAAAATACGAAAAAGACTGGGGAGGTAGTTCAGTGATAAAGCACCCCTGTACTCAATTTGCCAGTTTAAAAAAAGCTTCTATATAGAACAAACAATACTGAGGCAGTGTGCTGTGCCAAGTGTGTGCTTCAGAGAAGCAGCTTTGAGTAAGCGGAACATGAACTGTGAAGAACAGGCAGGACTAGAAAAGGGGGAAGGACAAGATTGGGAGCCAGTGATTATTGAGTACTCTGGCTTTTTCCTTCTCTTAGCCCTCATATAAACCTTGTAAAGTATCACTGATCCTTATTTTGTATACGAAGAAACTGGTTCTCAGTGAAAGGAAATAACTGCCTAATCTCATGCAGGAAGTGAATGGCAGCCTGGGACTGGATCAGGTCTGTCTTACTACATGGCCTTCTGGCTTTCCACCAGCCAGTGCCGAGTCTAACAAAAAGGCGGCACTCTAGGACGACTGGACTGCTGGGCAGAGCCCAGGGAAGACAACTGTAGCTGCTCTCTTTCTCTCGGTTCTCCTGTTAGAGGAAAGAGGCTGCTGATTTGCCTCCACTTGTTTTCACCATCTGGCACGTGCAGTAAGCACAGAGGAGCCGGCAGGACAGCATTACCACTGGGCTACAAGCAGCTCCGCACACTCAGCTGACTACGACTTACTAGGAAGAACATCACACTTCTCAGAGAGAACTCTTAATCTGGATATAAATAAGCATGACTATTAAAAGCAGAGAGTAAACAGTGCTGACAATGATGCTGATCAAAGCATTTTCACCTTGACACAGGTTGTGTAAAACTTAACTTACTAAAGCAAAGACAAACCTGTAACCCTACAACCCAGTGAAGATCTGTGATTTCTGAGGTTATCTCCCTGCCCCCAATGCCACCTTTTGTTTCTCATACAGTCTTCCTACTGTAAACATTCAGTTGGTTTCATCTTTTTAAATATATACAATAAAAAAGCCTTATCAACAATTTACAGATATGATGTGCATGAGACCCGAAAGCTAAACTCAGTCCTCCTGTATGACCTCAAACCTGGACAGTCTCCTGAAGCCAGCTGTGTGCATTCGAGGAGTGTCTTGACCTCAGGAAACTAGAGCAAACACCTCTCAGAGGACAGCAGGGGAGGGAGGAGAGAGGAGAACGAGAGGAATGAAAGAAAAACAGGAGGTTTCTGTTAGGGTATTTCTTGGAGATAGCATCAACATCATCAAATAAAAACCAAATGCTTTAAGAGCTGTTAAAATTAACTTTCTTAAGATAACAGTTAAAAACAGACTGGTTTAGAGTTCTGGTGTGATCTGCCTAAGTAGCTAGACTAATTATAGAAACTCAAATTGGCTAATTTTAAAATTATTTCTAATTACCTAAGGGGAAAGCAAAGCACTTCAGAAAGAACTAAAGTCTCCATTCTCTAGACCACAGTATTGGTCTGTTCTGGCTTAAAGGGGAACTACAAAAAGCTACCTGCCTGAAAAACATTTCTTAATTTCCTGGTAGAGGTGAAGATGATGTTCTCATCAAAGAAATAAGAAAATATTGGAGAAGGAACTATGATAGGTCACCTGGAAAGTACTAAGTCATCTTCCAAGCATACAAATTATTTTTTGCTGATGCAAAAGTGGATTTCTATAGCTTAGACTAAACTTGAGGGGTATGTTTTTATACTTTTAAGGGAACTATATAATTTAAATGAAATGTTTTAGACAAAAAGGTCCCAGGTGAAAGTGGAAACATTTTTCTATGCCTACTGCCCTATACTTGCTTGCAAAGCATTTAACATCTATTTTGAATTCTGGTGGATTTGGCTTTTCTTGGAAGTAAAAGACTATAAGGCAATACCAACCAAGTATAAGACTCCAAGGAGGTACTGCAGGTTTAGGAACTGCTGTGAGATCTTAGGCATATCAGACCATCTCCTGCATGAATCAAGTTATTAATACTGACCTATCCTGCAAGGGTGTTCTGGAAAACAAAAATATTTAATATGCCTTGTCAAAGTATAGGTCTCCTGAAGGATAAAGCATTTATGCCATAGTAGACAGTTTTTCAGAGTAAGCAAAGTTCTCAGGAAATCCTATCATTTGTAAGGTCAAGAAAATCTCCTTTCTTCTCATGTTAATTTTGTTGACAAAGTCTCTAGAAGAATATTTTCTACTTTCTAATGAGAATGAGCATTTTTTTGTGGGGGAGGAGGAGATACCAGGGATTGAACTCAGGGGCACTCGACCACTGAGCCACATCCCCAGCTCTATTTTGTATTTTATTTAGAGACAGGGTCTCACTGAGTTGCTTAGCATCTTGATGTTGCCAAGGCTGGCTTCGAACTCATGATTCTCCTGCCTCAGCCTCCCAAGCTGCTGGGATTATAGGCATTCATGTTAAATAAAAGAATCTTACTTTCTGAATCTCTTAAGTTAGTAAATAAATTGCTGGTGGGCTACCTTTGAATCCTCCAGGGTTATTTACAATAAACAAATGCTACAAATGAGTTGAGAAGCATCAAAACTTGATAAGGGCCAAGGAACTAAAGCTAGCACAGTGCCAAGATCACGTGGCTCTTTCAGTATTAGGACATAATGGAGGAGAGCACAAATACCAGACTACATGAGTTCAAATCCTGTTTCCACCACTTTCCAGCTCTGCAGAGCAGGATGAATCATCTTTAGTCTCTTTAGGATCAGTCTCTTCAACTGCAAACTGAGTTTAATTGTAGTACCTTCATTAGATTGTTAAGAATTAAATACAAAAAGCTGCCCAGTACACAGATGCTATTATTCTTAGTGTTGTCTCCCTGAAAACTTGCAATGGAGAAGTTATCCCAGTGTAATCCTGTAAATAAGGTCTTTTAGCCAAGGCCATTGCAGAATCTTGAGTATGGTCAACTGGCTACTACAAGTTATTATGGGATTTGCCTAATTTCAATGGGTGTCTGTGCCCGCATGCACAGGGGATGCTGGAGGTGGTACAGAGTTCATTTCTACCAGTCTTTTAGAAGAAAACAGCAATTCAGATTAAGCTTTTCGGCATATGTAAGCCCGCAGATTTTTAGTATAAGAAATTAGCTTTATATTTGTCTCTTCTGTGTTCTCTGAGGGACTCTATAATAGTGTGAATTCACTGCCTTACAATATGAAAACTAACTGTAGACAAATATGTGAAGCTAAATCAACACTGGGCTCTGTGCAGCTCAACAAATCCCTCTAGTTGTTTATATTGCTTTGGTCTTCCCCACAAATTTCACTTGCTCACTCTTTCTTTTTAAAATAAAACAAGACGTAGGAATACTGCTGTGTTACCTAATTATACGATGAATTTCTAAGATCTAAATAATAAATTGATTTGTAATGGCAATTTGAATTTGAAAGCAAAGTTAGTAGATGTTAGAAAAATCATCTTTGTGAAGAGTGACATATTCTAAAGGTTCTCCTACTAGCTGTAGTAAACCGATACTATACAGTCTCCTGTATGGCCTCTTAGAAAATTTACCTTATATAGGAAGCATTTCTGGTATATTCCATTAAATACAGACTACTACTTGGGTGGAAAACGTAGATACTTTCATCCTTTTAACAGATTTGAGTCACTTTTAGTAGAATCTGTCTTTCTCTTTATGTTTCTTTCTTTTTTTTTTTTTTCAGAATTGGAGATTGAACCCAGGGCCTCTCACATGCTAGGCAGGTGTTCTGCCACTGACCTCACTGAGCTGCACACCCAGCCCTTTCCTCCTACCTTTCTAACCAACAGCATGCAAATTATGCAGTTAAAAAGACAAATGGTGTTTTGTAAATATGTGTTTTAGAAACAAATTGGAAATGTTTCATTTTATTAAAATATAAGTTCACTCATAACATTATTTCATATTTATGTGTCTAGTAAAATATAATTGTCTTTAGAAAACAGAATAAAGTAACTCATGAAGTGAACACAATTATATCTTTTTCAGTTGCTCACCACTGTTACACAAAATGACTTCAAGATATTATCAGGAAACATTTACTAGGGTGGCCTGTGGAGCTTTGGTGCTGCACAGTTAATAGGTTAAATACTAGAAAGACAAAAATCTTACTGAGAACACATACCTTTAGAATTTATACCTTCAAGGGTGGTGACAGAGTCCACAGACCTTTTACCTTGAGACACACTCCACAGTATGAATTCAAATTCTGCCTTAGCTAAAGCCTGAGCATATGAACTTGGGTAAGTCAATTTACTGTGTCTAGGCTCTTTATCTGAAACGAGAAGATAAACTACTGTCCTACAATAAGGAGACTTCTGGAAAACACCACTAATCAAAGCAGTACAAAAATAAGAATACAGAACTCCACGAGTTTGGATGAAACCTGGACTGCTGATGACTGTCTCTGAATGGCAAACGAAGATTCCTCACCTCCTCTTCCCTGTGCTGGCCTCTACTTGGGGAGGACAAAAGAAATGATTTCAACAGAAGGAATGGCTCCTTAGATCTGCTCCTATTCAGCAATTACTACTGAATGAAATTCTTTTCAGGAGACTTTAAAGTAATGGTTATGTACTGACTGACCTTAAAAGTGCAGTGCCAGAGAGAAAAGAGACCATATTAGAGACTAGAAATTGGCAATCTCAGGTTTACACTGGCATTCTCTCCCGGTGAGGTGAATGCATCAGAGGAGAGCTGGAGGAAAACAAGAGGAAGACAGAGAAGCCCATACATGTACAGTTGTGTTTCCTTTTAACTACATACTCTGGAACAGAATTCTCTCCTGGGGAATACTCTTTTGCACACATTGGGAAATCTTTGTTAAAAATTTTGGGCTGAACTGGTTTCTGCAGACCTACACTCCCTGCCTCATTTTACAGCAGAAAAAGGAGAACTGGCTATTAATCTGGATTATTGATCTTGCCATGGGGCCTTCTCCTAAATGACTACAATACAGAAAGCAAAGTGAGCAGCAGCTTAGAGAGACACCAGGACACACACATAGGTGGAATCCAAACTCTTGGGAATTGTTACTTCCTCTAGAAAAGAAAAAGATCAAATTTCATCTCTAAAAAAGGGAACTTAAACATTCATTAGGAGTTTACTATGAGACAGTTTTCATGCAGAGACTATATTAAAAAAGAAAATAAACTGCCATAGATATTATTATTATTATTTCAAATTTAAATCTCTAGCACACTTCAGCCTAGGGAAATTTTCTTCATGCCATATTAGGGAACCAAATCTACCAGACTTCCTCAGGCTTAATGATTACTTGTAGATGTTAATTTTGAATGAGGGTCAAAAGGGACATTTGTTTGCAACTTTCATTAAAAACAAAAAAAACCAAAAAACAAAACAGTGGGGAATGGAGGTGGGAGAATAACTATGAGATGTGTTAGCTTACAGTGGACCAGACTATTCCTTTTCTCCCTCCGATGCTGGGAGCTGCAGATTCTAAAAGGAGATCTATATCTATATATGCATATTGGAAGGGGGTTCAATTGAATGGGAGTTCATATACAGTCCTCTGGGAAAATAGCAGGCACATGCAACTTGCTTTTTACCACTTTTATTGGTTAGGTTCAGACTCAAAATATCACCGGCTACTTTGCCAAAGTGCATTCTGGGTGCTAAACATGGGGGTAGGACATGGAGTACATGGTGGGCTAGAGTATAAAGACGAAAAAAGGACTGGTCCCACTGTCAGGGAGTTTGGAGAGTCTTGGAGAAGAGTTATATGATGTGCACAAATAAATATAATGACGAGTCTCAGTAGCTAAAGTGACTGGTTATTACAACCTTACTTATAATTAGGGGATCAGGTAAATCATATGGCAACAGGAGGCCTTGAAAGATGGGTTAGATTGGTACTTTTGGGGTGGGAAAAGGAGGGGGTCCTGGGGAAGACTTGCAGAAAATAAATGTGCAAATACATAAAACCAGCAGGATGGATGTTGTACAGAAAACAGACCACCCCTGGTTGCATCATTACACACCAGGATTTGGCATAATTACAACAGACTTTGTAAAAGGCAGGCATTAAAGTCCTTCAGTCATCAGCGAGCTTAAATTCAGGACATCTCTTTGATTCAGCTACACACTATTACAGTGATTCTGCTTCACTCAGTTTTTAACAGAGTAAGCTTATAAACAGTTGGCGGGTGATGGTTAGATTTCGTAGCTACCCACAACGTTAAGGGTTTTCCATTTGACTCCTTTCTCCTGTTCCAAGTGTGTTTGCCTGCTGATGCTGAGAAGAGGACTCTAATATACTTTTAATTCTGTTCCTATTCCTGAAACTGCAAATGGAGGCACAGAGATATGAATAGTAGGGATGGGACCAGCCATGAGAAGTACTTGTTAGGCATATCAGGCTTACCATTTTTTAAAAATTTGATTTGTTATATTTGACAACAGAATGCATTATAATTCATATTACACATATAGAGCACAAAGGCTTACCTTTTTTTCTTAGACGAAGGATATAATGCCAGACCAAGACTAACAGAATCTCATAGGCGGCTTGGTCTTTTTAACCCTCTAGGTTAAGATTAAGTGAATTTTAATGACACATTTTCAAATGAGAATCCAAGATCCTAATTTTATAACACATCAGGTCCTGGGTCTAGTACTATACCTCATAGGACCTAGATAAATGGACAAAGAGCAAGCACTAAGAACGGGTCTTTTCAATAGTATGGGTAGTGGGTACGTTCAAACCAAGGTTAAAAATTCTACTCAAGCCCCTCTACAAAAGTACATTTTTAGCACAGACCTGTGGATTTCAATAACACAAGTTTCCCAATTCTTTGACTGCAAAACCCACTTCAGGGGTGTGTGATTAGAGGCACTTGGATTTGAGTTTATCTATCTATACCTAATTACATACAGCCAGGGCACAAAATCAAGTGGAAGGTATAGAAAAACATGTGTTATGGTATCACTTTTTCCTCTTGCTTTATATCACCAAATGAAAGTCACCAGGAGAAAGACACCTCAGTGGCTGCTTTGCACACTGTAATTTGGTTTCCAGGATCTTATTCACTTTTCTCCCAACTTTTAAGTTATGGTTTTAGCCAGTGTACTATGAGAGACATGGTGAATTGCTTATTTTTTTTTTCATATTAGGGTTTTCTTTTTTTAATATCATTAATGAAAACAGGGCTATACTGTTGCATGAACAGCAGGAATCAGACATGTTCAACGCCAGGGCTGTCAGGTGCCACTGACCTCTGGCTCTTGTTTCTTGGAAATTGTTATTTGTATTATTAGTTTCTATAATCATCACTTTGGATATGTGTGATCTGACTGGATTATTAACCGATGCCTGACAGCATAGCTAATGGGGCAAAAAGTTCTTTAAGAAACGCACATTTTGAACATCAAATTGATGTTTGCTTTTTTTTTTTTTTTTTGTGTGTGTGTGTGTGTGGTGCTGGGGATTGAACCCAGGGCCTTGTGCATGCAAAGCAAGCATTCTACCAACTGAGCTACATCCTCAGCCCGTAGATTTGCTTTTAAAAAAAAAAACAACTAAATGAGGAGCCAATAGCTATGAAATATGATTTAATTTCTCCTGAATTTCTGAGATCATAACCAATAAACTTTGGTGGTTAAGGAAAAATAACAAAATTACCGAGATTTCCCCAAAGAGTACAGCTCCGTAATATGAAATAAATTCAACTACTAGTACTAATTACCAACAATGAAAAAAAAAATTGGGAGAAAAACCTAGACTAGCATGTATACATACACACATATATAGCAAGTCTCCCCAGCTGTATGTATTTTTAAAATGTTACTAGTGCTTTTCACCCAGTGATTATCAGAGACTCTGTTTTATTTCCATCAGGCCATGGAACTGAGTAGAGATCATCCAGTGATCAGATTTATAAAGGGGTCTAAATGCTTAGTGCTCACCGTTTAAACCCCTCACCCCCAAGAAAAAAGAAAAAAATATTCTGAATCTGGGAATTCATTTCAATTCTCTCACGGCTCATATAAAGAATTTTTTGAGGTACACATCACTTACAAATTTTTAAAAAGAGCCCTTGTTACCAATGTAGAATGGGTATTATGTGTGTGCATGTATTCTGCCAATTAGAATGAATGAGGAGACTTGTGTCAATGCTGCTGTCTGAGATGGCAAAGCTTAACATTACGTAAACTAAAATATCTCCAAAACATCTAGAACAATGAGTGAAAGCTAAAGACTTATAAGAAAAAACAGGGGTGTAGCTCAGTGGCAAAGCACTTGCCTAGCATGTGTAAGGCCTGGGTTCAATCTCCAGCACTGCAAATAAACAAATTAATTATATTAAATTAAAAAGACATTCAATGAACTTGCCTAACTTAGTACACATAAGCTTGTATAATGAGAAGTGAGGCCCTTTCAGTTCCTATCAGGAGACTGCAGCAAGACATTGACTAACAAGATCTTGGCCAAAGATTAATGGGGCTTGGCTAAACAGACCTCATTTTGTTCATTCTACATATTTCTTCTTGGTTGTTTTGTGAACAATCACTTTGTCATTCGTGATGTGAATTCAAGAAATTATGGTAAGTTCCTGATGCAGAATGGAGCCCATACACAAGGAAAGATTTCTAAATATAATTTTTCAACACGATCAACAGATTCATGATCACAAAATATGATTAAGGATACCTTTCAGTGGATATCCTACATACATATGAGAAAGAAAGCAGAACTGTGATCTAAATTTAATTTACTACTTCAAAAATGTAGATGACTTCCTTTTAGGACTCAAGAGAGTAACCTTAACACTGGCACAGAACACTCCAAGCACTGTAATTCAGAGAAGACAGAATTGTGACTTTAAGTTAACAAGCATTAGGTAGTCCCTAACTGAGTGGCTGCCTTCAAAAAGTGCTACTGCAATGTCTACAGTGAAAACGAAGCTGCTGCCCCTGATCTCAGTACTCAGACTATCAGAGTCAAGTCTGCAATGATTCAGATCCACTTTGATACTTCTTGATGAAACAGGAAGAAAAAATTTGCTCTGTGTGCATTACATGTTGAAAAATGCCCTATTTTTTCAATCACCTATCAAAATTTTCAACTGTTTTTTTCCTAGAAACGTATTAATTCCTGTGAGAATGGGCTGTTAAAGCAGTCTTCCTTGCATTTTATTTTAAACACACAATTACTTTTTGTTTCTAATAAGTGAATTTTAAAAAAATATGGCTTTTCTTATTTGTTTCCTCTTATTATTAACATGCCATCTGAAGAATTATTCTTGGCATAATTTCCCATTGCTTTAAAGTTATTTTAGTCACTCAGTGACATGATGAAATGAGTTATATTTTAGAAACTATGCTAATAGCTATGAAATTAATTCAACTATATATAGAGCTCACTTTGATACTTCCATTATCCTAAAATTTATTCGTGTTGTTCTAATGTAGATATCTTCCCATTTTACAGAAAATGTTTTTGATAAAATGAAGTCATCCTGACTTTCCAAGTCTTTAAACCTAGAGCTTCCCATACCATACTTCCTTGCTAACAACTGTCAGGACTGTTTCATAGGTACTATTATCATATTTACATAATGTTTTTCTCTAACGGATTCACAGTTTAATCTTACATTTATGGATACTGAAAGGGAAAATCAGTACAGGTTAAGCATCTCTAGTCTGCAAATCTGAAATCTCAAAATTTCTGAATGAGAAAATGATGCCATAGCAGAAAATTCCACACTTGATTCAAGTGACGGGTTTTAGTCAAAATGCACACGCACCAAAAATACTGCATACAACAGCCTTCAAGCTAGGTGTACAAGGTGTTTTTATGAAACAAAATAAATTTCATGTTTATAGAATTGGGTCTCATTACCAAAATATCTTACTATGTATATGCCAACACCCCCCCGCCCCAAAATTCCTAAATCTAATATTCTTTTGGTTCCAAGCATTTTGGATAAAGGATATATAACTTGTACTATTTTTCACAAATTGTAGGTTGTCTAGAAATGATACAATAAAAAGGGAAAAACTAAAGATTATGGAAAGTGAAAATTGTCAAAGCAAAGTTCTTAAGTAGACAGGAGAGGAGGGGAAGAGAAAGGAGGAGAGGGGGTCCAAAGCATAAGGACTCAGGCACATATGTAGGGGTTGTCTTAAGGAGTAGGTAAAGATGCAGGTAGGTTGAAAGTTATGTATTTTTTTCAAATGTTCATTACAATAAACCATAAATATTAGAAATACCGCCTAAAAGTTTGCATCCCTCTGGTGATGTTTCTGTCATATTTGGGGACCAATATAGGACATACTACTATCAACTTCTTTCTCAAATTTTGTTTGTCTTCAGTATCTAGCACTCTTGGTTCTCCTTAAATGTTAGCATTTTTCTCTAAGATTCCATTCTTGGTATTTTATTCAAACTCTGTACATTCTTTTTGAGGGAACCAGAGGAATCACCAAATGAACATGTATTCACTGAACTTGAACACATCCATTACTGACCTTGTGATTCCCAGCACACCAATGCATAGATATTTCTCTTCTGTATTCTTTTCATGATTAGTGATACCAACATCTAACCAGTTACTAAGTTAGAAACTTCTCTTGTTAATTCACATTCTGAAACAACTGTTTTCAGTCTTCGGTCTCATGAAACCACCAACATCCTTAGCCCCCTTCATTTTAACCTCTCATTTCACTAAGAAGCAATCAGAATTTCTACCATTCAATTTTCCAGCATGCCTTTATATTGTCCCTGCTCCTATCTAAACACAACCCCTACATTTGTGCCTTGGATACTCCCTATTCTCCTTCCCTCCTTTCTACTTAAGAACTTTGATTCTACAATTATCTCTTTCCTTAATCTCTAATCTCTCCCTTGGATTGGATCACTGCTAGGCATATATCCTACAACAAAATCAAACATCCTCAATTTACTTTCTCAATGAGACTTACAGCTGTCCTACATCAGCTAGCTTGGAACCGTGTTTTCTATAGGGATGCATATACCTCTTTTGAAGGATGACATAAAATTACAATAATTATACCACTTGCAATAATATGTCTCAAGAATCGACTAACATGAATTCTTCCAACTACGGCAGTAGGGTAATTATAACTTGTTGAGAATGCAAGAATTAACTGCACATGCCTGTAATCCCAGCCATTTAGGAAGCTGAGGCAGGAGGACTGAAAGTTTGAGGTCAGCTTTGGCAACTCAGGGAGACCCTGTCTAAAGAAAAAAAAAAAAAGCTGGCAATGTGGTTCAATGGTAGAGCACGCCTGGGTTCAATCCCTAGTACCATTAAAAAAAAAAAAATTAATGCTTTGGAACCAGAGAACTTAGATTTTAATTTCAGCTCTATTATTAACTGATTCTATGACTTGAATAAAGCAAGTTTCTAAATCCACAAATTCATAATTTTTTTCTTACTCTCCTATTACATAGATACATGTCAAAGAATTATCTGCTAATGAAATAAGTATTGCCCAGTTAAGTAAAGAGCATTATGTAAAGACATCTAGATACTTACTACATGTAGACAATTATATCTGGCTTTGCTGTAAGATGTACCTGCATCTTAGGATTTCAAAACCCGTAATAAATTAACCAAATTTTACAGAAACAAATGGAGGTGATCTAACAGCACGTTAAAATGCTACAAAATTTGGATCTATAATACTATCTTAAAAAAAGTAAGTAGATTCTTATGATGAATGAGATGAAGCAAAATGTTTTTAATTGCAGGTTGCAAATACTGGAGAGTCCACAAGAGGGCAGAAACATGCAGGATTTCTTTTTCTTGAAAATCTGCACACCATGTAAAATTGCTTTAAGATCCAAGTGATAAATCTACAGAAATTCAGGTTGAAGAACACAGACTAAAACAGGACAATGAAACAAGTTATTAAGGGAGGTATGATTTACATAAATAGATTCTATAAATACAGAAATGTTAAGATAATAATTTGAAAATTGCTACTTTTTTCTGTAGATGCAAAAGCTATAAAATATATATTATATAGAAACTTGCATAAAATTCTAAAAATTTTGCTTAAGACATTAAAGTCTGAGTTCTTCTATAGGATATTTGTTCATAATTTCTGAATATCTGGGCCAATGTTTTTAGGTGTGCCTGTGTCTCAGTGAATTAACAAAAGACAGGGCTCAGAAATCCTGGGTTTAATACTTAATTATTTATTTGGTAAACGTCAATGCTGTCATTTGTAGCATATCTATAAAACATCTAGAACTAATATATTAAAACTAACATTGGTGTATGCATCCTAATAATACAAAATAATATTAGAGAATATTAAAAATAAAGTAAGATCTATGAGATATAATAGGACACTCTACTTAATGGGAGAAAATATCTTTGCAAATGACGTAATTTTATTTGTAAATTACAAAGTTGAAAGTATTTTTAAAATGTTTAGAGTAGTAAGTGCTTAGAAAATCTACTATCATGTTATTGTTTGCTATATCAATGCATTTTTTAATTTTTCTACAGATTCAATATTCATCACTTTGCTCATAATTGTTAATAAAATTATTTTCCTTCTTTTTAATTAGGAAATATAACCACTATTGTTTCATGAAGTTTCATTCTCTGTGACCCTTTAGTTTTCCCACTGACTAAAGCTTGTGTGTTTGTGTGTGTGTGTTTGTGTGTGTGTGTGTGTGTGTGTGTGTGTGTGAGAGAGAGAGAGAGAGAGAGAGAGAGAGAGAGACCTCAGAGACCTTGCTTATATTCAAAACCATCACACATTTATTTATCAGATTTCATTTTATATTTTAAAGGGCCAAATAAATTGTTATTAAAGAATGAGTTTGTTAAAATGTCCACTTCAGTTCTATTTAGATTATAAAATTGTAAAATAACAAACCTATAAATATGTAAAAACTGTATGCATTTCAAAACTGCCAAAATAAAATGTTTAATCAAATTTGGAGGGGCAGAGGGTATAGTTCAGCAGCAGAGTGTTTGCCTAGTATGTGCAAGGCCCTGGACTCAATTCCCAGCACAGGAGGGAAAGAAAAAAAAACCCCCACAAAACCAAATCAAACCAAACCAAACTTTGAAGCACCAATTTTTCTTTTATAGTCAACCTCAGTGGGCAATTAAAACAAAAAAAATCAACCTAGTAAGATTTCCTTCACAGCACTGTACAAAAGAAAAGGATTAAATGCTATTGAAAGGGGTGAGAGTAAGGTCAGAATAAGCAGCTGCTTTAAGAACATATGTACTGCTAGGTGTGGTGGTGCATGCCTGTAATCCCAGTGATTTGGGAGGCTGAGGCAGAAGGATTGCAAGTTGAAGGCCAGCCTCAATAACTTAGTGAGACCCTAAGTTACTTAGCATGACCTTGTCTCAAAAACAAAAATAAACAAAACAAAACAAAAAATACCTGTGGATGTAGCTCATTGGTATAGTATGCCTGAGTTCAATTCCCAGTATAAACCAATCAACTAAAACAAATCACCTAAAACATATTCACTAACAGCAACCAATATAATGATTTCTAAGTTAATAAAAGCTGTCAGATAAATAATTCTAAACTAAGTGATACTGTTTTAGTTAGAATGTCTTTAAAAGCAGAAAAAGAATTTTTGGCTAGTATTTATATATTTTTAAGCTGAATGCAACAGTATTCAATATTAATAGAATATATCACCTCTGCAGGCATTCCAAAAAACAAACTGAAAAATCTACATGAAAATGTCATAATTATGTAAGAAAAAAACCCTTGCTGCTGTTAAGATACTGCCTATAATTTTACCACCAAGTTCATACTATGTAAGGTACTATACTGTATTATAGTTGTTGTATAAAGTTATTAAATATAGATCTTTAAACAATTTTCAGAAGACAATAAAAACAGAAAGGCTATTTTTAATTAGTTTTTCAAGAGTATTTAGTTACTTTTGATCTGTGTGTGTGTGTGTGTGTGTGTGTGTATGTGGTATGTGTGTGTTTTGGTGGTGCTGGGATTGAACCCAAGGTCTTGTGTGTGCAAGGCAAACACTCTACCAACTGATCTATATCCCCAGTCCCATTATTTTTGATCCTGAAAGGCCAATCTGAAAAGCTTTCAAACTGATAGCTTTCAAAACAGACTTTTATTACAGAATTATTTAAGTTGGGAAGAAGATGGATAAGGGCAGGTTAAATCCTTGTCTAAAATGGGACTTACTCAAACTAAAAAGTTTTTTCTCAGCAAGAGAAACAATAAGAGAGGTAAATAGGGAGCCTACATCCTGGGAACAAATCTTTACTCCTCACACTTCAGATAGAGCCCTAATATCCAGAGTATACAAAGAACTCAAAAAATTAAGCAATAAGAAAACAAATAACCCAATCAACAAACGGGCCAAGGACCTGAACAGACACTTCTCAGAGGAGGATATACAATCAATCAACAAGTACATGAAAAAATGCTCACCATCTCTAGCAGTCAGAGAAATGCAAATCAAAACCACCCTAAGATATCATCTCACATCAGTAAGATTGGCAGTCATTATGAAGTCAAACAACAACAAATGCTGGTGAGGATGTGGGGAAAAGGGTACACTTGTACATTGCTGGTGGGACTGCAAATTGGTGCGGCCAATTTGGAAAGCAGTATGGAGATTCCTTGGAAAGCTGGGAATGGAACCACCATTTGATCCAGCTATTGCCCTTCTCGGACTATTCCCTGAAGTCCTTAAAAGAGCGTACTACAGGGATACTGCTACATCGATGTTCATAGCAGCACAATTCACAATAGCTAGACGGTGGAACCAACTTAGATGCCCTTCAATAGATGAATGGATTAAAAAAATGTGGCATTTATACACAATGGAGTATTACTCAGCACTAAAAAATGACAAAATCATGGAATTTGCAGGGAAATGGATGGCATTAGAGCAGATTATGCTAAGTGAAGCTAGCCAATCCCTAAAAAACAAATGCCAAATGTCTTCTTTGATATAAGGAGAGCAACTAAAAACAGAGCAGGGAGGAAGAGCATGAGAAAAAGATTAACATTAAACAGGGATGAGAGGTGGAAGGGAAAGGGAGAGAGAAGGGAAACTGCATGGAAATGGAAGGTGACCCTCATTGTTATATAAAATTACATGTAAGAGGATGTGAGGGGAAAGGGAAAAAAAAAATCAAGGGAGAGAAATGAATTACAGTAGATGGGGTAGAGATAGAAGATGGGAGGGGAGTGGAGGGGGGATAGTAGAAGATAGGAAAGATAGCAGAATACAACAGTCACTAGTATGGTAATATGTAAAAACGTGGATGTGTAACCGATGTGATTCTGCAATCTGTATATGGGGTAAAAATGGGAGTTCATAACCCACTTGAATCAAATGTATGAAATATGATATGTCAAGAGCTTTGTAATGTTTTGAACAACCAATAAAAAATAAATAAATCCCTGTCTAATAAAAACAACTATGATATGAATTCCTTGATTATTATATGGAAAAAGAATCCCAAACTTTGTCTATCTCTTGAAACCTTTGTATCATTACAATAAAAATTTTAAATAGATAATGTACTAGACAATTAAGATAACTTATGAAGCTTATTTTGATACTGCAAAAATGGAAAAGCAAGAACATACTGAATCATCTGACTTCAATGAAGGTATCAAAATGCTAACCATTATTTAGAAATTTTCTTTTTTTCATTTTCAATCATTTAAAACTCAGATAAAGGGAGTAGACAAAATTGTTCAGATTTGTAATATAAGAAGTTCATAGTTTCTACAAAAGGGTTTGCGTTTTCAAGTTTCAGCCTTTTGGGCTAGGGATGTAGCGCAGTGGTAGAGCTGAGTGCTTGCCACTCTACCATGTAAAAGGTCCTAGGTTCTATCCCTAGAACCATCCCTTCATGCACCTAAAAGCTTCAGCTTTTCAAAGCTACAACTCAATACCTTGACTGAGAATGGGCAGGACTGCTCTGGAAATAAGTAACATAAAAACACAGTCAAAGAAAAATTCAACACTTAAATTGGTTCAGTACAACCGATGTTCTTTTTTTTTTTTTTAGTACTAGGGATTGAACCTTGGGGCACTTAATCTCTAAGCTACATTCCTAGTCCATTTTTATTTTGAGACAGGTCTTGCCTAGTTACTTAGGGCCTTGCTAAATTGCTGAGGCTGGCGATCCTCCTGCTTCAGCCTCCCAAATTGCTGGAATTATAGGCATATGCCATCATACCTGGTTATCAATGAGTTTTAAACTTAGAAAACATTATAGCATACATTTCCACCGAGGGTAATAATATTTATTAAGATCTTAGATTATTTTCTAATCTATATCAGAATGATTTTAGGCTTATAGTGGTAATAACAACTTCTAGTGACTTTAGCAAAAACCTACTAGCTTAGGCATCTGGTTAACTACAATGTAAAAGGAGCTAATATATATATTATTATTAAAAAAAAAAAAAATATATATATATATATATATATATGTATTTTTTTAATTGATGAGCTCTCTCTGAAAGAACTAAAAATTATAGTCCCTCTTTCCAAGTTAAATTATTTTCTTTTATTGTTATTATATTGGATCCAATAACATTACTGGGATAACCTAGACTCAGATACTACAGATTTGAGAAAGATCCATTCCACATTATTAAGTTTCCTGGACTAGTTTAAAGTTTAGCTCTCAGGGAAAGGCTCAACAACAGTTTTTTTACTCACATGAGTGACCTAAGAATAAAGTTCAAAAAATTGAAATACTGAACAAAAATACTGGAAACTAATGCTAAGGAAAAGATTTTCTACAAAAAGGTCATCACATACATATAAAACCCTTTCTCCAAAAAAAGAAAATTCCAAGAGAGGTTAGAGAGAAGATAGTAGAAAGTTTCTATTAATACAAGAAACTTGATAGAAAAAGTAAACTCCTAGAAGTTTTGTGGTGGAATTTTTTAGGTCTTCTAGGTATAGAATCATATCATCAGCAAATAGTGCTAATTTGAGTTCTTCTTTTCCTATCCGTATCCCTTTAATTTCTTTCATTTGCCTAATTGCTCTGGCCAGTGTTTCAAGACCTATGTTAAATAGAAGTGGTAAAAGAGGGATTCCTTGTCTTGTTCCAGGTTTTAGAGGGAATGCTTTCAATTTTTCTCCACTTAGAATGATACTGGCCTGGGGTTTAGCATATACAGCTTTTATGATGTTGAGATATGTTCCTGTTATTCCTAGTTTTTCTAAGGTTTTTAAAATGAAGAGGTGCTGTACTTTGTCGAATACTTTTTCTGCACCTACTGAGATGATCATATGATTCTTATCTATAAGTCTATTGATGTGAATTCAGCAAAGTAGCAGGATATAAAATCAACACCCATAAATCAAAGGTATTTCTGTGTATCAGTGACAAATCCTCTGAAAGGGAAACGAGGAAACCTACTCCATTTATGATAGCCTCAAAAAAAACACAAACCACTTGGGAATCAACGAAAGAGGTGAAAGACCTCTACAATGAAAACTACAGAACACTAAAGAAAGAAATTAAAGAAGACCTTAGAAGATGGAAAGATCTACCTAGTTCTTGGATAGGCAGTATTAATATTGTCAAAATGACCATATTACCAAAAGCACTATACAGATTTAATACAATTCCAATCAAAATCCCAATGACATTCCTTATAGAAATAGAAAAAGTCATGAAATTAATCTGGAAAAATAAGAGACCTAGAATAGACAAAGCAATCCTTAACAAGGAAAGTGAAGCAGGAGTATAGTTTTAAGTTGCTCTTAAACTACACTACAGAGCAACAGGAACAAAAACGGCATGGTACTGGTACTAAAACAGACTGGTAGATCAATGGTACAGAATAGAGGACACAGAGACAAACCCAGATAACTACAGTTATCTTATATTAGACAAAGGCTCCAAAATGTACATTGGAGAAAAGATAGCCTCTTCAAAAAATGGTGATGGGAAAACTGGAAATCCATATGCAACAAAATGAAATTAAACCCCTATTTGTCACCATGCACAAAACTCAACTCAAACTGGATCAAGGATCTAGGAATTAAACCAGAGACCCTGCTTCTAATAGAAGAAAAAGGAGGCCCTAATCTCCATCATGTTGGATTAGGCCCTGACTTCCTTAATAAGACTCCTCTAGCATAAGAATTAAAATCAAGAATCAATAAATGAGATGAATTCAAACTAAAAAGCTTCTTCTCAGCAAAAGAAACAATCAGTGGGGTGAATAGAGAGTCTACATCTTGGGAGTAAATTTTTACCACATACACGTCAGATACAGCAATAATCTCTAGGATATATAAAGAACTTAAAAATCTTAATACCAAAAAACCAAATAACCCAATCAATAAATGGCCCAAAGACCTGAACAGACACTTCTTAGAAGATGATATACAATCAATCAGCAAATATATGAAAAAATGTTCAACATCTCTAGCAATTAGAGAAATACAAATCAAAACTACTCTAAGATTTCATCTCACTCCAGTCAGAATGGCAGCTATTAATAATACAAACAACAATAAGTGTTGGTGAGGATGTGGGGGAAAAAGGCATACCTTATACATTGCTGGTGGGACTGCAAATTGGTGCAGCCAATATGGAAAGCAGTATGGAGATTCCTTGGAAAACTGGGAACTGAACTACCATTTGACCCAGGTATCTCACTCCTTGGTATATACCTGAAGGACTTCAAAATAGCATACTACAGGGACACAGCCACATCAATGTTTATAGCAGCACAATTCACAATGGCTAAACTGTGGAACCAACCTAGATGCCCTTCAGTAGATGAATAGATAATGAAAATGTGGTATATATACTCAATGGAATACTATTCAGCATTAAGAGAGAATAAAATTATGGCATTTGCAGGTAAATGGATAGAGTTGGAGAATATAATGCTAAGTGAAATTAGCCAATCCCCAAAAAACCAAATGATGATATTTTGATGATATAAGGATGTTGATTCACAATAGGGTTGGGAGGGGGAGCATGGGAGGATTAGATGAACTCTAGATAGAGCAAAGGGGAGGAGAAGGGAGGGGGTCTGGGGGTAGGAAAGATGGTGGAATGAGATGGACATCATTACCTTAAATATATGTATGGAGACACGAATGATGTGACTCTACTTTGTGTACAACCAGAGATATGAAAAATTGTGCTCTATATGTGTAACATGAATTGTAATGCATTCTGCAAACAAATCAGAATAAAAAAATTAAAAAAAAGAAAAAGTGAAATCCTGTTCATAAGGCTGTCTTAGGTAATCTACAACTTAAAAAAAAAATATTTATCTTTTAATTGTCAATGGACCTTACTTTATTTTTTATTTGTGGTGTTGAGAATCGAACCCAGTGCCTCACACATGCTAGGCAAACACTCTACCACTGAGCCCCAGCCCCAGCCCTGGTAATCTACAACTTTTTAAAGACCACAATGTATTTTCTAGGATTAAGAAAGAAGATAAAGACCCATAATTTTAAAGTTCTGAATACTTTGTATTCACATGAATTTCTAATGGCTTACATTAATCCAATATCTATTGTATGAAAAAGATCTTGTTTAATCCTCCTGGCATGTATATGATATAGGTTTATTTTGTTTTTTCATAGTACAAATAAGGATACAAATTACGGGGATCAGAAAGTTATAGCCAAGTAGGCCTCAGACACGGATCTGTATGATTCCAGCGCTATCCGCTCTGCAACAGTGCCTTGCTGCCTTAGGCCTTCAGTATTCATATACGAACTCGAATTCAGATTGTGCTTATCAGTGATTCACAACTGAGCTCTGGCATTATGTTGCTGAAGGAATTTTGGTTTCTTTACTAAATAACTGGTCTGATATTTAAAAATAAAAATGCTATTTATGGTCTCTCATTTCATTAAGATACTAATTCAGTCTGGTATACTGAATCAGGCAAACCAGTTTCTGGTCCTAAATTTACTAGTAATTATCAGTGTCTTTTAGACAAGTCACATAAACAAGTAGGTGTCAGGTTTTTTTGTTTTGTTTTGAATTTCCAAAGTGAAGGAGCTGGAATGACAGCCCTCTGTTCAGATACTAAAATCTAATTTGAATGTTAGTGAAGCACCCACTGATTAGGGTAGGTACTATGCATCTACATATATGTAAATTGCACCTATCATAATTTAAGGCAGAGAGTCAAATTCATGAATTTTATTCTTAGTGAAGGTTAAATAAGTAAATAACCAAATATCATGTAACTTTTAGAACAAAGGTTTTAATTGATAAATAACTGGTATAGCTATTGGCTCTATAAAAGAATATATTTAGGCATGTGCATAAGTACCCCTGGCTGTGGGAGACAGTGGAAGAAGGGAAAGGCATATCAATTAATACCAGGTGAATATTGGAAAGGTTCAGTAAAGGTCTGAATCACCTTTTCTGAAAGGTGATTCAGACTCATGACTATGTATGTAGAAGAACTACTTCAACTCTCATTACACACTTGGACTACATGAACTGTACCATGAACACTGGTCATTATTTTAAGAGAGATTTTAGAGGAAAAACACATAGCTTATCATTCCCAGCTATATATATGCATTATTACTTTATTCAGTCTATCATTATTATTATTATTTTCCAGTATTGGGGATTGAACTTAGGGGTGTTCTATCACTGAGCTACACCCCCAGACCTTTTTATTTTTTCTTTTGAGACAGGGTCTCATTAAGTTGCCCAGGCTGGCTTCGAACTTGTGATCCTTCCACCTCAGCCTCTAGTCACTGGGATCATTCACATCTGCCACTGTGCCTGGCTATTCAACCTTTCTTAATCAGGATTCTGGGAAATAATTAAGCCTTAATACTTTAAGACATCTATAGTAAGTATGAATTAACTTCTTTCCTATGTATCTAGAATTATGCCAGTTATCTGAAATCCTTGGGAAAATGTGAGAAAATCATTTTGTGTTTTTGTTGATCAGAATAGGAACTCCAGCTAAACTCATGATTTAGCTAGAATTTAACAGCTGCTTACCACTGCAAACAGAAGAGGAGATGTTGTACAGAAAAGGATAAAACTGCATACAGCGGATCAACTTCAGGCTGTTTTCACACTCTGGACATTTGGTAGTTAATTTCAAGGCCTGTCTAAAGGCTTCAAGTGCCCCACTGATATTCTTCAGAGCAAGGTAAGCATTTCCAAGGCTCAAGAAGGTCAGGGGCTGGAAAAAAAAATCAGCAAGGCATTAATGAATTAATATTTTGTAAGAGTTACAAATCCTTCATAATAGTCTTTTGGCTTTCCTTAGGCTACCCCATAAAGGTTGTTGCTAATGGCCATTTTATTCACATCAGCCAATTCTAAACTTTGTAACATATACAATGTATTTTTGACTTTTTTCTAAAGTATGTAATATATGGTAAGTCTTCAGGGTACATCTCAAATGGATTTTTATATATTAATATATCCCTATCCCAGCCACTCAGTTTAAGATATAAAACATTTAGAATATTTCTAGATCCCAAAAGGTTCCATGGGCAAGTCAACCCTACCCCAAAAGTAACCACTGCTGGTGTGTGACTGCTATCACCATAAATTGACTTCATCTGTTCTTTTTTTTTTTTTTTTTCTGGCCAGCGGGGTACTGAGGATTGAACCCACTGAACCACATCCCAGGGTCTCACTAATTTGCTTAGGGCCTTGCTAGATTTTTGAGGCTGCCTTTGAACTTGTGGTCCTCCTGTCTTAGCTTCCTAAATAGCTGAATTATACGTGTGTGCCACTATTCCTGGTGACTTTAGCTGTTCTTTTTTATGACTTTATCCATTTTTTTTTTAATGTGGTGCTGAGGATTGAACCCAGTGCCTCACATGTTGTAGGCAAGCATCTACCACTGAGCTGCAATCCCAGCCCTTCAACTGTTCTTAATCTCATAAATGGAACAAAGAGCATATTCTCTTATATGTATATATAACATGTATCCTTTTGTAGCTTCTTTTAGTCTAAAACTGATTCATGTTTGTGTATCAGTAGTTCAGTCTTTTTTGATATTTTCCAATTGATGTATAATGTCCCATTGTATGAATATACCATAGTTATTCATCCATTTTGCTGACAGGCATTTAGGCACTTTCCAGCTTCTGGCCAATATGAATAAAACTACTATGAATATTTGTGTAAATGTCTTTTAATAGTCAATATTAATACTCATTCTCTTTTGAGTATACAAGAGTTAGTAGTAGCCATAAGGTTGGCATATATTTAGTTAGTAAATAAGGATCAAGTCATAGAAAACAAAAACAATAGAATTATTTTTTTCCAATTTCTTGTGAGAACACTTTACATCTAACAATAGAAATAAAAATTGAGGAGACTGACAAGTTTAAGGGTAATTTTTAAGAGCTAAGATTAAAAAGGCAAAGAGAACATATTTTAACATGTAACAGATGGAATTAGACTTTGTTGTACAATTCACACAAATTTAAAAAAAAAATTCTAACAAAATGAGCAAAATGTCTACATCTACACAATCTTTTACTTTAAAAATATAAAAATTTTATGTTAAAACAGAGGAGTGACATTTTGAAACAAGTAAACTTGCTTTCTAAATGTTAACCCAGAGGCAATGTAATATCACTAACAACAACTGTGAGTTCTGTGGTCAGTCTCTCTGAGTTCAAATTCAAGCTCTCTGACTTTTGGTAAATCTCATTATTTTATAGTTTCCTTATCTATCAAAGGGGAAAATGCTATCTTGATTGTTGTGATGGCTAAATGAGCTCTTGCTTAGTATGGTATGTAGCTCTAGTAAAGAGTCAAGAAAAGTTAGCAGCTATTTCAACTGTCCAATTCAGGTGAGGATAAATAGGTAAAAATTCTTAATTATGACAACATTTTATTTGCCCCATTTTTTTGGTGCACTACTGGGCATTTTGTACCATAACTATAAAAATATTCATTCTTAGTGACTTAGTAGTTCCACTGCTAGCAATCTTTGCTGCAATACAGAAAACACCTTTTGTAGGAAACCATTGCTGATAATAGCCAAGTACTGTCAGCAGCCTACGGAATAAGCTGCATCATCTCCATTCATGAAAACTAACAAGACATATTTTTTTTCAGTGTAAAATTTTACATATTTCAAGAGACATAAGTATTTTTGTTTTATTAACTTGTGTTTTAAATTTTAAATGAGTGAAATTTTTAGAAATGTATATTTATAAGAAACTTTAGGAACTTATATTTAAATAAGAATTATATGTATAGAAATATACTACCATTTTTTAATGTCAAAACTATGTAGCAATAAATACTTAAACATAATAGGTCTTAAAGTTCACCTGTACCATAAAGTTGCAATACTGTGGAATATGTGCACAGCAGACAGGCTTACAAGTCAGTGTTTATAAATGCTGACAGCTGGGGAAGGGTGCTGGTTAGGTATATTTTTGGTGTGCCCACCAATCCACTGATTTATCTTTTATTCTTTTTGCATTACCACGGTATTTAATAACTAAAATGTTAATGTTATTTTAAATATAGAAAGCCAACTAAGCTCCAAGAAAGCTCCTTTCTCTTAAAACAAACCAAACAAAACCAAAAAAAACAAAATTGCCTTGCTGCTTTAGCTAGTAGCAATAGAAAGTGAAGCAGAAGGAGGATCATGGGCACATGGCTGTGCTGAGCTTTCCATCTGAACGCCTACTTCTTCACATCTCACACCATATGCATACCTATGACGTCGGTATCGGCATTAGATAAAATACTACATGTACAAATTGGCAACTTTACTGGCTTTATAGTATGGAGATTGTGAACTTTTGCTTAAAGTCCAGCAATAAATTTGTATACAGAGATTGTAACTTTTGTTTAAAGTCCAGTTGTAAATTTGTGTAACTCAAGAAAACATTTATTAGGAATTATTTTTTTTCTCAAACTTAAAAAACATTAGTTTTGGAATACACTTTTTTTAAAATTAATTGATTTATTTTAATTAGGTATACATAACAGCCAAACAAGCAAAACAAAAGTGGTCTACTGTAAACTAGGAACTGTAGAGTAAATAATAAAAAGCACCATGAACTGACTTCATGTGGGAGGCTCAGGACATGAATATTAATCTTCCTATTTATTCTTGTCAAAACAATCTTTAAACTGTGCTCTGGTTTGGATGGTATAAGTATATATACAAATTAAAGCTTTAAAATAGTATAATATTTAGCAGTATGCATACTGTGACGAGTAGGATAAAATAAGAACAGGTGTTTTCAGACTGACAAAAAAATGGCAATATATTTCTATAGATATCATTCTTATTTAAATATAAGTTTCTAAAAATTTCACTCATTTAAAATTTAAAACAAAAATACTTTATATCTCTTGAAATATGTAAAATTTTACACTGAAAAACAAAATATGAAATTTTTATGCCTTTCCTAGAAAAACACAAATTGTACTCTAAAACTGAATTATCCTACATAGCATATGGAGCTACAAATAAATTAAGTAAAAAAACCTTACCTCAGAACTATTGATGGCCAAAGCTTGAAGTAGCAGCTTAGTAGCATCAAGATGAAGTCCATAGTGAATCAAAAGGTTGGCTAAGTTGACAAGAGGAATGTCCTGGTACTGAAGCGGAGCTAAATTCAAAGCCCTCTGGAGACAGGCAATAGCAAAAGTGCTATTTCCTACTGCTCTCCAGTAGAGTCCAGCTTCATTGAGTATGAGCCAGACGGGAGCATTTGGCTGAAAACACCAGAATACTTCATTTAGTGGAAAAATACAGTAGATGTTCCAAATTGGATCTTTTATAAGTACATTTTAACTTTTAACTATAATTACTAAGCATTCAAATTAAATGACTCACCTTATTAATAGCATGAAATAAGAAAGACCCAATTTCTTCTTCTGGGATAGTATAGTTATTAATACGGGAAAGCAATATCTGAAAAATTCAAAAGAAAGACTGACTCAATTGAAAATAACAGGGAAGACATTTGAAAAGAATTTCTACGCCTGGCAGTTTTTATTTGAGGTCCTAGGGAGCAACTACTTTGAACAGATATTTATACTCATATGTAAAACATGAAGTCATTGATACAAGAACAGTTGCTGACCTGCTCACATGTATGTACTAATTTCCTTTAACTTAAAAAAGTTATTATTTTTTTATATACACACACCCTTAATCACATGGCAATTACCATATCCCATTAAAGTCAACCTGTGCATCTAGAACCCAATGAGAAATTATTCAGAAGTTAACAGGCAACATCTGATGTGATAAAAATCTGCTATCTTCTCTGGTTGGAAAGCACCAGATCCCCAGTTAATCTATGTTCTTGTAGTACTGGTGTAACTCTGAGGAATTCTAAAGCCAAAGATCATGGTCTACTTATCTTTGCATTCAAACACCCAAAATAGTACCGTGCAAATGGTATTTTTTGCCTCAATAAATGTTTGCTGAATTTAAGTAGTAACTGCTTATAGTTTTGAAATTAAACTTTTTCAAAAGGTAGAGGTAATAGTCTGTTTTTTCTATTAAAAAGGTAATTATTTCAATTATATCTATGGAATGGTATCTAATATAGTAATCCACATTCAGTAATAAAACATTCCTCGTCATATATAACTATTAGGAATTAAAGAAAACAGAATGAACTTATTCATGATTTTGCAGAGTAGTTATTAAGTTGATACAGATTCCTAAGAACCTCATATAGGGCTGAAGAAGAGTTGATAATAAGGTCAGGGAAACAGAACCTTCAAGCTTTCAATTTATATAAACTTCTGTAGGTTTGAGGATGCAAAGCTAAACTGAAGTGATCAGAATGGCCTCCACTGGGTAAGATGCAAGTTCTGTGTTGTTCATCTTTGGAACCCTCTGGGTTAGAGGATAAAGAGTGCTTAGGTGGTCTATGAAACAACAACCCCAGGGGACCTTTCCTGCCACTCCTTTAATATAAGACTGACTTCTCAGTCATTTCCTTAATTCTCTAACTTTATCCTTCCGTTTTATAAACTTAAAGCTCAACAACTGCCTTCTCTCAAATTTTTGTTCCATTTAAGAGGCTTCTGAAGTTACCCAGAATGGACGGCAATAAACACCAGCCTAAGTGAGCCTTACTTTTCGTGCATGGTCATCTGGTATTTTGGCTTTCAGATCCATGCGGACCTCTAATTCTTTGACTAAGTAGGACAGAGTGTGGCTTTTTCTGAAGTCAGTTATGGAACAGTCAGGGGTTTGGGCCTCTTCTTCTGAAGAATAATCATCACTGTTGAGTTCGTGGATCCTGGCACAAGAAAAAGGAACAAGATTCACATTTTCAAAGTTTGGGTGAGTTCAAGATAAAGACTTAACCTTTCAAGTCCAAGGCCGGTGCTCTCAAAGAACCGCCAGATGACAATCATGCAGAATCAGGTGCTTTGCCAAATCCATCAGCACTTGCCTGAGTCCTTTGTTCTCTGGAGGCAGAAAATATGTTGGCAATTCCCCACCAACAGGGACTCTAGGGTAGCTTTCTGTACAATCTGCTCTTTTGGGCCACAGGATATGCTGCTTGTCCTAAGAAATAAACAAAGCTTCTCATAAATTTCTTTGGAGTCAATATTTCAACATATAAAGTGAACTATTAGAGGAATTTAGGTATAATAGGATAACTGAACAGAAATGTAATATGTTAAGACAACTATACAGTGGTAGATTCTATAATGTTCCTTCTACTGTGGTTTATTAGTCTAAACCAGTCATTCCACCTACTTCACCACACACTGGTTCAGGGTTGGGCAGGCCTAAACCAGTTGAGCCAACATGTCACAGGAGAAGTTTGTTTGGGGTCTCTGGGAAAGAAAAACAAGTCTTAGTTTTTTTTATGTTACATGTAAACAAAAAAGCGTGTGGTTCCAGTTGCTGTTGGCTGTCATCTTATGACCATGAGGAAAATAAGTTTTGGGATGAAAACAATACTGTACATTGAAGAATGAAAGAGTGGAAAGGAATGAGCCACTGGTGACATCATTGGGCCACCGAGTCAACCAAACCTGAAGTTTGTCCTATCTATGGACTTCCTGAAATAATAGGCAAGTTTTCTTTTTAAGTCAATATGAGGTACAGTACCTGAAAACATACATATGCCTATAAAATTGGCTTAGAAAGCTATTTTTCTTTGCCAATGCCAAACTTTAATAATTCTTTTTTGACTTGTTCAATATGTTCATTTTTCTAAATATAAACAATTATACCAGAATCCTACAAAACTTATATCCTGAAGCTAACAAGCTTTGAGAAGTTTGTAATATATATAATTAAACCAAATTTATTGTACTGTTATAATACTCAATTAAATTCTGAAAATTTAATAGTGAATAAAAACAACATGGTCTCCATCCTTATATCTTGGTATTGCAATCAACTGACATACAACTATTCATAGCTAGCTTACAAATAAATACATATATGTTTTTTATCCTTTATTTATTTTTATGTGGTGCTGAGGATTGAACCCAGGGCCTCGCATGTGCTAGGTGAGTGCTCTACCACTGAGCCACAACCCCAATTATCAAATTGTTTATTACATTACATGTATTTCTCAATAGAATATAAAACAAGGAGCTTGTCTACTATGTTCCTAGTACTAGCCTGGCATACAGCTGGGAATTCAATAAAAGAATGCTGATTAAATATATGAAGTTTATAACAACTTTATTGGGAAGACCTTGAGGCTGAGCCTGTATCTTCCTTACTACTACCTAGCAGATTGCCTTCCATAAACTTCTATAAACTCATAGAAGTTTAATAAATGTTTGCTGCACTAATCCAAATAGTGATATGGATCATATTAATCACTGAGGTTGAGGGCCCCTACTGTCTGTAGGAGAAAACCTGTTATTATCCTCTATTAACTTACCCTATAGGCATCCGAGTCCCGACCCCAGATCCATAGAATAGAATGGGCTACAGGAGAAGACTTGACCAAATCTCTGATATCACTCTGATTTGCCGGAACATCAAAGTTCACAGACATCATACTAGAGGTTGATGAATCCTCACCAAACTAGAAAATGAAAAGAAAGTCAATCCAATTCTGAGTGGAAAGAGAATTATGACCAAGATTTAATGCATACTAAGGACAATCTAGTAGATATTCACAACTAGGACATCAGAAAGTAGGTCAGCCGTAAAGCAATCAGATCTTTTAATTTTAAGAACTACCCCAATAGTATTCTCTCAAGGATAACGCAATTAACAACTTTCAATCAACTGTGCTGTCGAAATATCAGAAAAATAGTATGATTGTTTTCCTGTCCCTCCCTTTGCTTCCCTTTTATGCTTTAGTCTTTTAAAATTAATGATCAACTAATTTAGAAATCTGGTTCATTATTCCTGTGCCCTGCAGAGACTAAAATGATTACTACTCTATAAAATTACTGTGCTATGGATAGAAGCAAGGAAGCTTTAGAAAGCATTCTGAAATGTTTACTATAGCTGTCAGAGATTAAAGATTATTATTAATCAATTCCAAATACAAACCTTACAGGTAAAAGAGGAAGTTAGGAAATGAAAGAACATAAACATAGATAATCTTCCTCCAAACCAAGGTAAAACAATGTATGATGTAAGATTCTGTAGTTCTTATATATTTCTGAAACTCTGATACGAAGAACAGGACTGGGGATGGAAGGGAAAAATGTGAGAAAAAAGAAAGAAAATGACAAATTTGAAGTCCTTGGTCTTTATTTTAGAAATAAATTCTTCTATTATATAGTAGTGATATGATTATATGAAAATAGAATGTTGGAAGCTACACTGATGCAATGCACTCTTAAGAACATCAAGATATCCAAAAGTTACACTGGGTTTCAATCAATTTCATTCTAAATATTCCTTTTAAATGCCTGGATTTAAGACAGGGAGCTAGAATTCCAGAGAGTATGAATCTGGCTTTTCTTAATCCTTTTCTTGAAAATCAAACATGGGATATTGCTAGGAATTGGTTTATAAAACTCTTATGAAGTTTTTAGTTTATGTTACTATTTCCCACTTAAATACCCAATTAATTTTTTGCTTCTTACTCTTTATAATGTTATCTGAATTTTTTAAGATTAAAGGGCTTTTTTTTTTTTTTTTGATTTGCTTTCCTGACTTATTTTAACTGCTTATCTCTGGAAATTTTTAATCTATGATTAGGACTTGATGCATTTTATCTAGGATTAAAATGTTGTTTTATTTCTAATATTCTTTTTTAATGGTACCTGGCATTCTGGATATACTTACTTCCTATGTCACACAGCAACAGTTATATACTATTTAGTACCATTATATCTATGTATTATTTCTTCTTAATTAGACAGACTAGGATGGTGTGTATATGTGTGTTTACGTACATGTATGTGTATTTGTGTGTGTGTGTGTGTGTGTGTGTGTGTACACAGGGACATAAAGATGAGAGAAAGCACATACTTAGCCATGGTGCTGAATAAATCCTTCTGTTGATAATGACTGTTCTGTTGATGTTTTTGGTCTAGGCAACCTAACTGGACTGATGATTTTGGCAAAGGGTATGGTCTTACTCTTAAGGTTATGAGGGGAGACAAAAGCTTCAAGTTAAATCGTATATCTTACTCTTATGTCTTACTCTTAAGGTTAAGAGGGGAGTATGTCTTACCCTTAAGTATGTCTTACTCTTAAGGTTAAGAGGGGAGACAAAAGCTTCAAGTTAAATCGTAATAACTACCCAATTCTAGGTCCCATGGTAAAGGAGAAAAGAATAAAATACCTACACATACATACATACACACTGTATTTTGGGAAACAGAATGTCATCCATGGAGTAACTGAGAACTAAGAACAAAATCTGATTTCATAAACACAGAGACACTCAAAACCTTAAAGATTTAAATGACAAGCACAAATTTTAGGGATCACATGTACAAGAAACCAAGGGAGGAAAATAGTATTATTCTCAGATATACAAAAGTTAGTTTAGAAGAGACCAAGAAAAAGACCTGAACATAGTCCACATTTTCAAAGATATCTCCTCGATGGTAGCGTACGGGTTGGTCCCATTGGCAATGTAAACTGTGCTGCTGGTTGACTAGACGGCATATCTGATGATTTCCTGGAATAAGAGAGAAGTTACATAAATGAGAAGTTACATAAATGACGAGCATGGTCAGCAATGTCAACATCTTTGTCTTGGTCCAAGTCATTTAGTTTCAACTCCGTGTTCCTCAGAACCTACTAGAGTACTTACTTACTTGGAATACTTATATAGAGAAATATTCATAAACAGTTCATTAATGCATTCTACGGAAGTCCTAGTTTCTCCACATATAAAATAAGGGGGTTCCTCTATATCATAACTGATATAAAAAATAATTTCCAGAAAATATAATTGTAAAATCCATTGATTACATAGTTCCAAGAAACTTTGGCCATCTCTCTGGAGAGAATTTAGCTTATATACCTCCTGATTTAGTTTCAAATTTATATATAAAAGCACTGGTTGCCTTTGAGTATATACTGAGCAGTAAATAATATTAAAGACTATCATATTCTTTACACTCAAAATAGCAGAGAAAACCTGTTAGGTGGGTTGTAAAATGCTCTAAAAGTGGTCACAGCTAAGGTTCAAAGGTCAAGAACTTTCCAGACCAATGCATTAATCAAGGTAGGAGGATGGAATTTCAGGTATTCTATTAATTTATTCTCTGGTGTCCAGTTGTCAGATCTACTCGCTTGGCATTTAATAAGACAAAAACATTTTGGATATAAAGAAATCAGTGATCTCCCACCAACCCAAGTTCTCCTAGACGACCAGTGGTTCTATATAATTTTTTGGATTAAAAAGTCTTTGAGAGAGTTTAATAAAATCTATATACCATCTTCTCCCCCAATTATACACATAAACAATTCTACATGTGATTTTGGAGATGATTTCAGACCCCACTCAATCTAATCCATTCACCCAGGTTAAGAAATCCTGCCTGAAGCTAGGTGTGGTGGTGCATACCTGTAATCCAAGCTGGGAGACTGAGGCAGGCAACCACAAGTTTGAGGGCAGCCTCAACGATTAGTGAAGCCCTGAGCAATTCAGTGAGACCCTGTCTCAAAATGAGGGGGAACAAAATCCTGCCTGAAACAAATTCTAGTCTAAAATCTTATTTCTAAAATAATGTTTGTTTTTAAGGGAGCAATAGGGAAAAAAAAAAAAAAAAGCCTTCCTGCCAGTATTAGCCACAGAGGAGATCTAGGAAAGTCAGCTCTACACTGTTTTAAGGCTGCACAGAAACTACAATGTAGTCTTCTAGAAATGAATTTCCTGGCTGGGCATAGTGCTGCACACCTATAATCACAGCAGTTTGGGAAGCTGAAGCAGGAGGATCTTGAGGTGAAAGCCAGCCTTAGCAACTCAGAGAGACCCTGTCTGTAAATAAAATTCAAAAAAAGGCTAGGGATGTGGCTCAGTGGTTAACTGTCCCTGGGTTCAATTAAAAAAAAAAAAAAAAAAAAAAATTGCCCAACCTGCCTTCTACTTACCTAACTGTGCCTCTTTTGCCATCTGAGTCTCATGGATGATATTTCTTAAGATTTGCTCTTCTTGAATCAGCTTGTGTTTTTCTAGGATTTCCTGCTGTCTCAAGTAGTGGTCATGCTGCTTCTGATATTCTTTTAACTCATTAAGTGTTCGCTGGAGGGATCTTAACATTTTTTAATAACATTTAATATCATTAAAAAAAATAAATCTCAAAAACTTACTTAAATGCATATATTTTCTGGTTCTCAGCAATAATTGCTAGTTTTTTCCTTGCATTTAATGTTAAACCTGTACCACAATTTCAAGAATAACAGGGCGAAATAAATGCTATTCTTTTATTAGAACTTTGGGACAAAAACATGAGTGCAATATTTTTCCAAACTTTCTCTAAAACCTGCATCTTCCTCTGATGTTCCCTTTTTCTGTAGCAAAGTAGCACTACCATCCACCCAGCTGTCTAAACTAAGAAACAATTATCTCCATAAATGTTCACTGTGTCTTTACAGCAGAGATATAGATGTTTATGTTGATTTAAAAACTTACAGAATGCATACATGTATTAAAACTTCACAGGGCTAAATAAATGTTATTCTCATATTAGAACTTGGGGACCACATACCCATAAATATGTATAATTTTTATATACTGGCTAAAATTTAGGCCTGGGGATGCAGCTCATTGGTATAATGCTTGCCTGGCAAGTGCAAGGCCCTGGATTTGATTCCCAGCACCACAAAATAACTAAATAATTTAAATAATGTATATGGTTCAAAAAAGATAAAATTTAAAAACCATAAAACAAATCAAAATATACTACACATATTTAATATGACATACATCTTTTTACATATTTAATAACTATATTTCCCTCCACAAAATTTTCATTGGTTCCACTGACATTCAAAGCCTTTTCCAGAGTCCTCTTCTCCTCTTCCCTTTTTCTTTTCATTCTGCCTAAAGTCAGGTAAGATTCAGGGCCATACTATCCTGCTCTCACACTCTAGCTCCTTGGTTCATGGAGTTTATGGGGGGGTGGGGGGCGGGCAAAGAAAACTTTGCTTAGAAATATTCTTCACTACCTGATTTCACTAAGTCAACTGCCTGTAACATTTAGTCACCCAAACCTTATTATTACCTATCACACTGCAACATATGGAGATTTTAGGAGCTCTAAAGATTGTGGAAGAGAGTTAAAACAATAATTAAGAGCATATTACTGGCAGAAACAGCCAGGGCAAGTTCTGAATAGGTGTAATGGAAGTCTGTTACAAATAAGCAAGCTATCATTCTTCCCTTTTCACTACATTATGTTTTAAGTAGATTGGAAAATAAGCAAATACAAAAGTTCTAAGTCTTCATTTAACTCTCTAATAACCAAAGTAAGACTCAAAGGCCATAAGGTTAATATATCTGAGAAATAAACAATTCACTTCTGGGTTATGTGAAGCTTCTCAACTGGTCTTGTTATTTATGGAATCAAACATATATTTTAATAAGTACACTGAAAAGACCAAATACAAAAAAATTCCAATGCTGTATGACTTAACTCACAAATCTTATTAAAATGTGGGCCAAATAATGTTTCTCAACTAACATAACAACAGTCCAACCCTTGGAGCCAAAGGGGAGAAAGATCAAATATTTCACATACAAGTGATTTTACTGACATTGTATACTCCATAAAAATAACGATGACATTACTGACTATCCCCCAACTTCCCCACTCCCATCTAGGTTCATAACAGTAATCCTACCATGGTCAAAACTATAAAGAATTATATGACAGCTTCACTGAAAACATTCTCTAGTTTCTGGAATCAATTATGTAAAATCACTGGATTTGGAGTCAAGGGGCAGACTTTCAGTGAAGAGGTAACTTTTTAATTCTCATGACCAAGTTAATAGTGATATTACCCCACACAATCTAACCTAAGGGTCTATGGTGCTAGTACTTCAGTAAAATTTTTTCTCCCAATTACCTATGTTGAGCCTCCAATTTCTGTTCAAGTTTTTGCTGACATAGAACAGCATGCTTCCTCTTTATAGCTTGCTCAAACCCAGGTTTGGCCTGCAAAGCATGGTCATAACACAGCACTGAGTGGTTATATTCTCCAAGCATCTGAAGAGACAAAAATAAAAACATACACATATATACACACATAGGGGGAAGAAATGTTAGCCATGGCCTGGTTGTACTTGTTCAAATGTCCTAATTGTTTATGAAATCAAACTTACATCTCACTCTACAATGAACATTGTTTTGATTGATGATCAAATCCCCATAGTATGAAGGTATATACTGTAGTTGGAAGGCATTGCTATCTGTAAAAGGTGCAGCCTGCACAATTTAAAATTCTAATCAATTTAATTATATTTCTTTTCCTTCAAGAAGCTAGTACTTGATACAGCATTCAGATTTTTCCTTCTCCCTAATGTCTTCATTTCCATTGTTTAGACTGAAAGTGGAAGGGGAAAAAAAATTCTACTATGGGGAGGGGGGGAAAGCAAAAGATATGGCACATGAAACAAAAATAGTATTTACTGCATATATATTCCCCAACGTGTAATAGCTGGTGAAGAAGTCACTGTCGTCCAGAGCTGCATGGACCACCACAGCAGCATCAGCAGAGAAGTGTGCTCTGTGCAGAACGTTTGCCAAATTGACCAGGGCAATGTCTTTATTTTGTCTAAAAGAGAAGAAACGTTACTAGATGTTAGGAAAGAAACATGTGTTCCATGATTATGCATTACTATTTGACAAGGAAAAATGACACTTGAAGTCACTAGGCTCCAAATACCACTTTAAGCATGCTAATATGTGGAGAAAATAATCATAATGCTTCATTTAAAAATTTTGGATGGTTTGCTTACTTAATCTAACAGCTACAAATTAGGCCCCCAAAATAAGAGTTGACAGACATTTAATGATTTTAAAGCATCTTTAAGGCTTATATTTGCTTTAAGAAAAGTTAAGTTTAATTTATTAAAATTCCTCTAGTCACAGTCCTGGCATTCATGTCTCAAATGAACCACTGGACTTCTACATTATATATTTTTTTTCCTTAATGGACATGAAAAGTGTATTACATAATTATCACTTTGAACTTTTTGACATCTGTGATTTTTTGTGTTGAGTCTAATTTCTTTGAACAAGGAACAAGTGGGCATAGTATAATATGATGCTGCTTCTTGTTATATTATGTATTATTTCTTTAACAGTCCTGATTTATGTGGAGAATCAGGAAGTCCAGAAAAAAAATACTCTTACCTGGAAGAGAAGTGAAGTGCTCGCATGGCACATTCCACTACCTGATATGGTTCATTTTTTATTCTCCAGTAAAATGAAGCCATGTTATAGAGTACCCATGAGGAAGAATTCTAGAGATAACAAAAACTACAATCACATAAAACTCAAGACAGTTTCTTGAATTATAAATGTTCAGAATGAGTACGATTGACACTTTGGTTCTTCTGAAATTCAAGATGACGAGCAAGACTAGTTATAGTAACACCAAAGCAGAGGACAGGTACAAAAAAAAACTACTCCTGTCCAAAGGGCCTTCTAATCATCAGCTTGCAAGTGCAGAGAAGTGTGATCTTCATACAGAGATCATCCAACACCAGGCCATCGTCCTAGAGGAGAAATAGCACTGGAAAACCCACTGAGTGGCCACAACTTGTTTGGCCCTACTTCAGGAGTTTAGAAATTCACTTGTTTAGAAATTTCTAAGCAACCTGGAAATTGCTTTAACATGAAATGTCTAAAATTAACATGTTACAAAGTTTTATATTGATGTAATATCTGAGTGAAAGTACAAACTACAGCAAATAGGCTTATGCTTTCATGAAGATGAATTCTCTTTTTTTACTTTCTTATGTGTGTTTAGAATCCAATTCAAACCTTCAAGCTGTTAAAAATTAAATCTTTTGTCTATGATTAAATATATTAGTTAGTCAAGTTAAACTGAAGTTCAGATAGGCTTTTCCTTTTGTGGCTGGGATTTTTCATCCTCAAACACATTCTGAATTTTAGCCACAAAAAGGTCAAAACATTATCATGTCAAAAACTGGATCATGGGGTTGGGTTATAGTTCAGTGGTAGAGTGCTTGATTTGCTCATGTGAAGCAATGGGTTTGATCCTCAGCACCACATAAAAATGAATAAAGTAAAAGTATTGTGTCCATCTACAAACAAACAAACAAAAAAACATACTAAAAATAAACTGGATCATATCAAAAGCTCAGTGTAAGTTATAAGTAAAGAAAGTTTTAAGTTTCTTCTGTGGAAAAAAAAATCACAAAATTAAGATAAACTGTGAAAAACATTTGCAATACATATAACAAAGTTTAATACCTTTAATATACAAAGAGCTCACAAAGAATCTAAAATAAAACAAAAGAAAAATATAACAGATAAAGAAAAATATGAAATTGCTAATAAGTATGTAAACTACATAACTTCAACAAGAGAAAGATATGTAAAAGTTTCCTTTTACAAGCTGGCAAAGATTAAAGAGAATGCCAGGACTCACTGTTGGTTACTCTATATATTAACTCCATAGCACTGTTAACAATAGAAATGTTAAATTACTATAGCATTTCTGGGGGAGTAGCTGACATGTATACAAAAAGCCTTAAAAATGTGATTACCCTTCAATTCCCCACAATCACACTATTAAAAATGTACCCTTTTTTTTTGATACACAGTGCTGTGTATTTAAATAAGCTGTATATAAATGTTACAATTATATATTTTATTTAATATCATTATAATTAATACTGCTTAGAAACTAACCGGCATTTTATGATATTCCTTTGGCATAGAGAAGAGCAAAAACTGCTATCTAAATTCCCACATGTTATCCTGAATGGTACATTTAAATTCCTGGGTCCTGTTACATAATTCCCTATTTCATTTTTTTTAAAGTAGATTTTCCCTTAAAAGAAAATTACAGAAAATTTTATTGCTGGTCATGATTCATTTTCTGTGTCAGAGAACAGTAATAAACTATATACTGTGTGTAGATATAACAATGCTATTTTTTTTCTACACTCAATATAAATAATCTAGTCTATAAACCCTATTAATTATATTAGATTAAAATTTGCTTTTTCATGAATTAAATAAATAAGACTTTTTTAAAAATAAAAGTCTTTTTTTAAATAAAACTTTTTAGTATCTCTTTCTGGTAAGGAAAACTAATCAATCTACCCTATTGTTGAAATATATGGTTTATAGCAATATAATCATAATTTAAAATCGTCCTCTAGACAATCCAAGAAGACAGCTATTTTCTGAGAGAAAAATTTCTTCTATTGTCACAGAGTCTCCTGACTCTTGAGTCACTATTACTTACCTTCTGTAAGCCTTCATGTATGAGGTGGCCAATGTCATCTATACTCCGTCCTAATCGTTTAGATAGATATGTAAAGACCGGATCTTCTTTAGGTAACAGAGGTGCGGAAAGATTAATTCTCTCTTGTACACCCTACAGAAAAGAAAAACAAATCGGGGAGAGGGGGGAAACACAGTGAAAGAGTGTATGACATAAAAGTTCACAAGTAATTCAATATCTTGTAGCATTTATTTTGAAGAAATTTTAAGAAACGAGAGATATTTGCAAAATTATAAAGCTTTTTGGGAGGAGAAAAATAAGTCTTTATAAGCAAGAGGCCAAAAGAAAGGAAAAAATGCAAAAAAAAAATAATAATCCAAAAGTTGTTTACTTACTCGCAAGTGCTGAAAAGCATGTATACTATATGGAAGTTCTAGAATTTTAGTGCAATCAGGTTGCTCAGGGTCTGGAGGGACAGGAGATTCTGTATCTATATAATCTTCAGGGCTAAAGCAAGAAGCAATAAGTGAATGGAAGCTGTAATAAACAATACTTTTAAGAAATGTCAAATTTCCCCCAAGTTCTTATGGCATCTCAACCTTAAAACCAATGTTGATCAATACTCGTACTTTTTCACATAGCAGAATGAGGAGCTGAATATTTTGGTAGTTCAAATTAAAGGGTCACGAATTAGAAAAAACTATGTAGGTTACAGAAATGTTAAGATCCTGACATTTAAAAAAATAATAGGGCTAAACACTTTCTAGAGGTGTTAAATTAATTTATAATTTCATTGACAGTTTTTCTACATTTTTACCATTTAATAATTTTTAATGTGGTATGAAATCTATCTAAATGTTTTAATTTGTATCGTTTGATCTTTTCTAAGAAACATTTTCTCCCAAATGTATTGACCATTTGCTTCTTTAAACTATATTCAATTTTCTACTTTAGTATTAAATATTTTTTAATTGATTTATAAGAATTGTACACATAGTATGTATTTTTAATTTTTTAATTTTAATAAAGTCATCTGTTATTGAAACTGAATCTCATTACAAAAACAATTTCTTACTGATTCGAGAAAAGTCTCTTAGGAATAAACAATTTTATTTTTGGAAAGAAAATCTCTTTACCTGATGTCTTTGCTCTCCAGAGTTATGTATGTGCCATCATACAGATCCAGGTCCCCTAAGGGCACCTTGGCTTTGATGCAGTCTGGATCTTCTTTATTATGCCTCTGTTCTAGTCCTGTGTCTCTGTCCTCATTCTCTTCTATGTGAATTTTTTGAGCAACTAATTGTTTCTGTTGGGAAGGAAGTAAAACAGAATAGATTTTTTTTCTGATATTCCAGTCTAAACACCATTGAAAAGAAAGGAGAATTTCATGAGTTTGAAGTTAGAGAATCCTCTAAGAAGGAAGAGGATTTGAAAACTGCCTGAGTTAACTTAGTTCACAAAAGCATCTCTAAAAAAGTGTCCTCATTCAGAAAGTAACAGAACATGACATTTATAATACTGAGACACAAGTGCCTTTATAATATGATTTCTGACTACCTATAAAGAAAAAAGTCTACCTATATCTGCTGAGCTTCCCTGGTATAGAGTAGCTCCAAAATTAAAACCTTTTTTTTTAAAAAATTAAAACCATATTATTCAACCTAAATACTCAGCTAAAACTTCTTTGAATTGTCTAAACCCATCATGATGTTAAAGTCCTTCAAGATATAGAGCAGGTTGCTGCTGCTACCTGGGTGCTCCAGGTGAATCCCTGACACATATAACTTATATTTTTTTCCAAACATAGAGAGCAGAATAAACATGTACGTTTTTACCACCCATATCTAGCATACATTAACATTTTACTTTACTTGCTTCAGATTGTTTTTAAATGGAAAAAAAATAGAATTAAAAATCCTCTTTTAAATCCCTCTCTCCCTTCCCAAGGTTAGCACTAGCCTGAATTTATTTTACGTGTCATTTCTATATTTATTTTATAAAAGATAACCATTTTACACTTACTCCCTTAAAACATTATTTTCATTACATACATATGTAAAACCAAGAATTTTAAAATTTTTATATAAATGGTATCATACTGTATGTACTACTCTACAACCTTTTAAAAGGTTGTAGATTTATCTACATCAGTGATTATAGCTCTAAATTTTTCATTTTAATAGATGTATTAAAATGTATTTACCCATTTCCTGAAAACATTTTGGTTGCTTCTTTAAAAAAATTTTTTTTTTAAAGAGACAGAGAGAGAGAAGAGAATTTTTTAATATTTATTTGTCATTTTTTGGTGAACACAACACCTTTTTTATGTGGAGCTGAGGATTGAACCCAGCGCCCCACGCATGCTAGGTGAGCACGTTACCGTTTGAGCCACATCACCAGCCCTACTTCTTTAAAATTTTTAAAAACTGCTATTAAAAATGTTCCAATATTCTTATAAACATTTCCTTGTACACATGTGTAAGTTTTAGCAGGGGTAGAAATACGTGTTTATATGGGATATGTGTTTTCTGCTTTATTTAGTCAAACATTCTTTTCAGAATGGTTATAATAATTAGAATTCTACCAGCAGATAGAATGATAATGCCCATATCCCTACAATCTTAACAAGATCTGTTTTTTCATACTTTAAAATTTATGCTATTCTGTCATGAAATATTATCTTGTTATAATTATTGTGGGAGAATGTATTGTGATAGACTGTATATATACACTAATATAGTATATATATACACTAATATCCTGCCCCTATCTTTTTGCAGTACTAAGGATTAAACCTAGGGCATTGCACATGCTAGGCAAGCATTCTTCCACTGAGTCAAATCCCCAGCCTATCATGCCTCTCCATATGTATCACTGTTCTGCTGGACAGAGGATTGGCTCTACGACTTGCTTTGGCCAATGTAACGTAAGAAATTCCATGTGGCCTTTTCATGGAGGAACTTTTTAAGTCAATGTATGTTTCTTTATGTTTTCACACCACCTACTAAGAATGGAAAAAACAGACAGGCGCTGCAATGTCAGCATGGGGCCTGGCTTATGGATCAGAGCCACATGGTACAGGGCCCTGATAGGCCTCTGAATGACCATTTAGCATGACCTTATTTTTTGGACTGTTAATTAATATTTTTTTGTCATTAATTTTTTGGGCTGTTACTAAAAAGAACAGAACCTATGGTCTGTTTCCAATTATTCCTCCCACCCTACCCTTTTCCTAGAGGTGTGACACCCTACCTCACAGACTTTAGGCTTGGCCATCTGATTTGCTTTGGTCAATGGAATTTGAGTAGAGAAGTTGTATGTGACATTTCAGGAGGAACATCATCAAGGCTTACACTGTTTGGTTGTTCTTCCCTGAGAATCCACTTTCCTTCATGAGAACAGCTGTGACATTTTTGAGGCTGGATTTGTGTTAAGTATATCTATTATGTATACCACATAGCTGGACAGAATAAGAAATCCAATCAGACAATCTGAGTTTTAATTAGTGGGTTTAATCTGTTTACATATATTGTAATTGCTGGTCTCTTTGAATTTATCTTGACCATATTATTTCTGCTTATCATTCTTTTTCTCTAGTGTGACTGACTTTTTTAGAACTTGGAGGTTATTCTTCCACTGTCTTTTGGTATCCAAGAAGTCCACATAGTCAGCATTACTTTGTGGATGATCTGTTTTATGTAGTCTCCTGGTTTATCTGTCAGTGAGTAACAGATTTATATCTTTAGCTCAGTCCTTTCCCCTTGAGCCCACAATTGAAGAACCAACTCCCAGCAGTATCTATACTTAGATACTAACAGATCTCTCGAACTTAACATATCAAAGCCAAACTCCTCCCCAATCCTGTACTTCCCTCAACATCTCTATCTCAGTTAAGGTCAACTTCATTCTTGCAATCACTCAGGTCAAAAACGCTTGAGTATTCTTTCATCCCTTCCATCTGTCTCATCTTTCCAATTACTCCATGACTACCCTCAGTGTCTAGAAGTTTTGTAACTGTTTCCAGGTTCCATCCAGTTCCAAAATCTAGGATCAGATCTCACAGTTGTGAATGATTTTTCAGCCATCAGAGTCTGCTTTTGTCTTTCTGTGACTTCTTCCAGACTATTTCTATAAGCAGAATGGCTCTACTCATCTCCAAGCAGTGAACATAGTTTTTCCTTCATCTTACATCAATATGGCCTCTTCAACTTCACAGAGCTCAGGTACCTGACACCATAGCCTACTCCCCAGCCTTGGAGTCCAGCAGGCTTGTCTGTACTGTTAGCCAAATTTCCAATTTAGTGTTTTTATTCATTTTTGCTTCATGGAGATTGCTTATATTGATTTTAAAGCCCAGCTATATTTTAAGCATTTTTCCTGTGCATTTTTACTAACTTAGTGAATGGTATCCCTTCCACCAAATATCCTAATTAAAAATTTCTATTTCTAATGTATCATAATGCCTACCATAAGAGAGCAATGAACATATATAGGGTGTTTATGTATTTCAAAATAAAAACTACTTTTTGAACCATCACATCTTTCTGGACATTATGTTTAAATAAAAATAAGATTAGGCATCCAAGCATGAAGCCCTAGAAATATACTCAGAATTAAAAAAAAAAATCAACTTATTCATATTTATACGTTATAAATCTACTAGGTCAAGATGAAAGACTATTTTAAGAATTTTGAAGTGTGTTGAAGTGTTCTAATTCTATAAATATATATATTTTGGTGGTGCTGGGCATAAAACCCAAGGCCTCATGCACACCAGGCAAGTGCTCTACCAGTGAGCTATATCCCTAGTCCCTAATTCTACAAATGTTCTTAAAATACTACTATCTACATAGAGCTGGTTAATAAGAGCCAGAAGTTCTTCCTTCTTCATTCACAGAAATTTAAAAAAATATATTTCTAACTAGTCGTAGTAATACAAACGTTGATAGATAAACCAGTCCAAATTCATGTAAGTGAAACTCAGGACACTTCTATAACTAGAACGAATATATTGACCTCGTTTAACAGATAAGCCAGCATCTGTCAAGAGATACAGCTTTGCCTCTGGTTCTGTCATATCTTGCTTTGTGAACCCATGCAGTTCACTGCCTTTAGGACTAACAGTTTCCTTCCTTCTAAAATCATGATGATCCTGTATAAAGAATACAGGTGCAAGCTCTCTCTCTTTCAAACGGACCCTTAAGGTCGAGAACCATTCCTGATTCCTGCAAGCAGAACGTATTTCTGTGTTACATGCTTATTTCTCTATTTTTTAAAAATATTGGTGCAGCCAGCTCTTGTGAACCCAGCTCAGGCCACCAGCCCAGCTAGCTGGCAAAAATCCCTGGTACCAAAAAAAAAAAAAAAAAAAAAGGATATCATTAGTATATATCCTCTTCATATCTGATGGAAAAACTTCATCATAAAAATTATGTTCAAGGATAAATGAGTTAGCTGAGCACAGTGGCTGGCATATGCCTATAATCTCAGTGATTCAGGAGACTAAGGCAGGAGAATCACAAGTTCAAGGACGGTCACGGCAACTTAGAGAGACCCTGTCTCAAACTTATTTAAAAAAAAAAAAAAAATTGAACCCAGGGGGACTGAACTATATCCCCTACATCTGGGTCAAGTCCCTCTGGGTTCAATCCCCAATACTGGAAGGAACAAAAGGGATAAAAGAATCAGGCACATATCCACACTATTGTTCTTACTATTGCTCAAATGCCACTTATACAAGATGATCAATAAATGAATGTGATATAAAAGTGGTATATTCTGCAAAAGTCAGAAGGAAAATCAGGCTTAAAAAACAATATCCTTTAGCTTTTCTTTGAATACAGTAATAGCTCCTGTGAGATGCAACAAGTCTCAGCTGCTTATCACATGTGCAATTGCCTCACCTCCAATTCTTTGAGGTAGTTAACTGTTGTTTCTTGTCTCATTAATATGACTAAGTCATGGGGATGCTTCAAGTTCATCGGTGAATCCACCTGTAAATAAGCAATAAATAAGTAAATAAAATTCACATTTTGCTAATGACTAGATTAATAGTTGCCTTTAATACGATCTAAATCATTATTCAATCATCACTACAATTAAAGTTAGTTGCTCAGTATTTTGAAAGTGATCATTTGTAGGGCTGGGGGATATAGCTTAGCGATAGAACACATGTTTAGCATGAACGAATCCCTGAGTTCAATTATCAGCACTCCCCCACAAAAAGGGATCACATGCAAATTTTAGCAAAGGGAATAAGATGTGCAAAGGTTGTCCCTTGAACTTGAACTTGAAATAGTATGAATCAGAGGTAAATATTCTAGCTTGACAGGTCATGTAAGGATTATTCAAGAAAAGAAATATTTGGCAACGAATGATAAAGTAATTTCCTTAAAAGATGTTTATTCCTGTAATAACAAAAAAGAGACTATCTCGTTTTGATAGTACATTCCATAACTGAATCAGTTTGGAAGCAATAAAATGAAAATATTAAAAGCACCTATTTTTGAAGGCTATTTGTAGAATTCATAAATCAAAGAAAATTTAAGATAACCTTCAGATTTATTACTTACAAATCATGTTTCCTGGATCAACAGATCAAGAGACTATGTTGTTGAAGATGTAGAAAAAGTGATTTCTCATATACTGATAGAAGGCTTATAAATTTATTCTTGATTGGAGGATTATTTCACAACATATATCAAAATGATAAAAATGTAGTCTTTAATTTAGCAAAACAAACTCTTAAGAAACTACCCTAATACGTTCTTAAACAAAGATATATTAATGCTCATATCTTTATTATTAATTGATATACCCATTAATATACCACAACAACATATTTAGCTGCCAAAACAACACACAAAAAAACCTAATTCCAACACCAAAGGAATAAAGAGACCCATGGTCCAATGGAATGCAATACAGGAGAAAATGTAAACATTATATAGCCCATAGCCAGAATATAAAAGAGCTTTATATAAGGAAGTCAAAGAAAGTCTACTCACTTTGCAACATTGCCCAGACCTCAAGAGACAGCTATTTACTACATAATTCCATAGGTACTGCATGTATGTGTGTACGCACACATGCTTGTGTATTCATTCCCTTCCACTTCCACCACAGTGCCCTGGGCCTCACGTATACCAGGTAAACACTCTACCATAGAGCTACTTCTCCAGTTCTTTTAGGTATTTGAAAACAAGGTTTTGGGGTGTGGGTGGGTGGATGCGGGGAGTAAGTAGGGGAGAAGAAAGCAATATGGAAGTATGTCATTTCCATTTCAAAATTCCTAACCATTCTGTTTACCTGATGTTTGAAGAATGACAAAAAGAATGAAAGAATAATACAAATGAAGATTTAGAGAAATATTTAAAGAATAATTCCAGTTTTAGGTTAAAAAATTACTAGGCTACCAGATGTGGTGGCACATGCCTGTAATCCCAGAGACTTTGGGGCCTGAGGCAGGAAGATAGCAAGTTTGAGGCCAGCCTCAGCAAATTAGCAAGGCCCTAAGCAATTTAGCCAGACTCTGTCTCAAGATAAAATAAAAGGGCTGGGGATGTGGCTCAGCCTGGGTTCAATCCCTAATACAAAAAAAAAAAAAGTTACTATGTAATCAGCATTTTATCATGTTCATACATCATGGGTCTAGCCAATTTTCATTCTTTTTTTTGGGGGGGGGTACAGGGATTGAACCCAGGGCACTCAAATACTGAGCCACATCCCCAGATCTTTCTTTACATTTTATTTAGAGACAGAGTCTCACTAAGTTGCTTAGGGCCTCACTAAATTGCTGAGGCTGGCTTTGAACTTTGATTCTCCTGCCTCAACCTCCTGGGCTGCTGAGAATTCAGGTGTGCACCACAGTGCTAGGCAAGGGTCTAGCTAACTTTCAATTGTGAGGAAGTACTTTTCATTCCCTTAAAGTTTTTAGTTCATCATGCTATAGTGTTTATAGCAGCTAAAGGAGATATAAAGATAAAATTATTAGAAGGGAAGGGACAGCTGTGTTTCTCTTTTTGAAGTGACAACAAATGGTATGGACCTTTGCCAGATAAAGGCTTAGCAAAGGAAGATTTATAATCTGACATATATTTTTATTGGGGTAACTTCAAGTTCTTAAATTTTAAGATATTATGATAATTATCTTTGGCAAATGTCAACTTGAATTCCTCTCCTTTTGAACCTCTCTTCTCTGAAGATTATAAAAAAGGGCATGTTTGACAGTTTTGTAAATAACATCTATTTACAATAAATGTTTATTAAATCTCTATACGCAAGGTCCACAGGGAGTCAATATTTGGAGTCTGTGTATTCCTATTACATACAATGTGTAAAGGAATGGCAATGCCTTTAAAATTTTTTTTTTGTTTTAGTAGTGGCTATTGTAAGCCCAGGATCAAAATGTGACAGGCACAAGAAAAAGGCAAATTACAAAGGGTCTTAAGGCTAACACAAAATCTCAAAGCACTTTATGGCTTGTTCATAAAGGACAAACAACCTTACAAATTTCCTATTACTGCACAGCACAATAAATGTTGCTTATAATGACCTGGATCATAAAAAAAGTAGAATTATTTTCATCTTCTCTACTTAAGAAAGTAATAAATAAGATTCATTCTCTAAGACTTAAAGGTAAACAAAATTTCACTGTAACTATAGAAGTACTTTAGTAAGGAAAATGACAAAGTATACATGGCAATTCAATTTTCTTTTCCTTTGAATACAATATATAAATATATGCATTCAATTATTAACAAAGGTACTGATAAAAGAACACTTCCAATCTGGAGCCTTATCTTGGTGTTCAGTAAATTCATGTAAGAGATGGAAATATCACTACATAAAGGTGATTATTTCATTGCCTACCTAGTAAGATAAATGGTGAATGTTTTAAACTTAAAATAAACCAATCTAAGGTTATAAATATTTTTGATATTCTATTAAAGCAAATTTGAGTCAATCACTTTTCAATGATCCTTTGTGAAAGGAAATTGAACATTTCTACTGTAACTTTAATTCAAGCCCTCTTACACAACTTGTTCTTCATATACACTGAACATTCTTATGTTATTTTTTAAAAAATTCATCTGAGGATATGAAAGCAACATGGGAAACTCTTCTCCCAATAGCAGTTTGAAACTGACAAATGAAATATGTCTTACTCATTTAAAAATTCTTCCCATTGAGTTATAAACTAGGAACAGAATATTTTAAATCAAATGTTCGGATTTTTAGATTATTTAAATATAAAACAGTATTATGGCCAACAAATTAAAATCTTCAAAGTCACCAAGATTTTAGCTCTATATAAAATCTGAAATGATCCTGCTTATTGGATAGCTGCAGCTTCTGTCAACCAGTATACGTAACCCCCTGCAAAAGCACCTGTCTTGCTTCCTTCCTCACACAGGATGCCCTGCTCAGTGGATTTCTTTCCCTTGGTCAGGGATGCTAAAGCAAGGTCAAAGTTCTAAAGAGACTCTGAACTCAAAGAGGTTTTTTTTTTTTTTTTTTTTTTTTTTTTTTTTTAGATGCTGGAGACAGCCATCTTGAATTCACAGGGGCCTAAGAAAGAAGTAGAGACTGAAAAACATCCTTGTTATATGGTTAATGCCCTGGTTCAAACTGTTATCTGTAGTACTTAGTCTGTCCAAACACTTCAATGAAAACTTTACCATTAAAAAGCACTGATGCTGGGCTGGAGGTGTAGCTCAGTGGGAGAAGCATGCAGAAGGCACTGGGTTCATTCCTAGTATGTGTGCACAAACACACAGGGTTGATGCTGTTTCTAAATCTCTGCTTAATTTTTTTAAGGCCTAGGGCCTGTGGTGGCTTTTCAAGAATCTCTGTTTTTTTGCACCTGCTGCTTCCTTTACCTGGAACACACTTCTATTCTTAGGCTTCTGCAAAAGGCCAAACGACTTGGCTCAAATGACATTTCTTTGTGAAGCCACCCTTCTCTTTGAGTTCCCACAGTACTTTATATATACTTGTGTAACAGCATGTATTATACTGTTTAATTACTATGTCTATCTCTAAAAAAAAAAAAAAGTTTACCTAGTCCTCTTCCTTCTCTCAATATATAAAGTGCTTTGGGTAAATGTCAGGCACTTAGTACATTATGGACTGATGACGGTGTCTGATGCCACATTTGTTTGATATTCCATTCCTAAGGCATGCATTATCATTCACTGATGACTACTTGGAAAGGAAGTGAAGTGGCTAAACCATCAGGGGTCAGAAACAAAATATGTCATTGACTGTATGGCCTATGACTAGTCGAATCAAATCACCTTTCTTGCCTGGATTTCTGTTTCCTGATTTATAAGCTGAGGAGACCCAATCAAATGACTCCTAAAGTTCCCTTAATTTTCAAGTCTTACATCTTATAAAAGATTTAACATTCTCATTAAAGTATCAAATCTTTACTAGCCTGACCTATACCCCTGAAGTAATTCAAATAATAAATTCTTCCTTGCTCTGGGCAGGGACGATTTCCAAAGCAGCAGTTAAAAGCCTCTTTTAAAATGTCAATTTGTCAAATTAAGCCAAGGCTCCAATTAGTAGTGGCTATTTCTGAGCAGTTGTTCATTGTATCACAGGCAAAGTTAGCTCTATCCTGTGGCACTCAATTCTAACAACATTCAACTTAAAAAGTATTTTTTTCTGAACATAAGCTTTATATCACTATGAAGACAAACAATATAGATGCTATCAAGAAAAAATAAAAATTAATTGAAATCTTACCTTCAAATATATCTGCTATCAGATAAATATCATGTCAGGATAACTTCTACACAGACATATACATAGAGCTATGTAGCTATTTTTACAAAAATGGGAACGTATTATATTATATTGTATCCTCTCCCGCACCCCTCTCCATACTTTGTATCATACTTCTCTCCCCAAAAATGATGTGATCATTTTTAGTGTTAATATTAAAGTTTTTGCCAGGTTCCTACTAGCAAAAATTATAGTGTTTCGGTTATTCTCTTTTTAAAAACAATACTATGATAAATATTCTTTCATATAAATTACTTGGATATCTGTCTGATTACTTCATTCTTTGAAAGAGAACTGCTGGTAAAAGGAACTGCACTTTAAATTTATATATTTTTCTCCAGGCTGTCTGAATCAACTTAAATTCCCATTGATAGTCACCGTGTTTTTTGCATCTTTAGGAACCCAGGAATAAGGGGGAATATATTTCCATCTATTTGTTGGTCTCATGTGCTGTTCTTTGTGAGAACAACCTTTCTCACTGCCTCTTTTGAACTCCATATGAGGGTTTATACACTGTATTTTAGAAATGTGGTTTCCAGTTGAGGAACTCTAGGTGATTACTCTTCTTGTTTGTGTTCTCTGGCTTTTCTTTTCTTTTTTTTAAAGAGAGAGAGAGAGAGAGAGAGAGAGAGAGAGAGAATTTAAAAAAAATTTTTTTTAATTAGTTTTCAGTGGACATAACATCTTTGTTTGTATGTGGTGCTGAGGATCCAACCAGGGCCACACGCATGCCAGGCGAGCGCGCTACCGCTTGAGCCACATCCCCAGCCCATTCTCTGACTTTTCAATAGTGAACATGTATTACTTAAAAAAATTATATATCATTTATAATTTCTTTTTTTTAAAAGTGCCATCTACATGTCATATTGTTCACATGAAACTTTTTTAAGTTTTTAATTTTATCTTATGTTAAAAGAACTGTAATGACAAGTATAAGTTGAAGTCAAGGGACAAGACTATGCGTGTACTACAAGAGTTATATATTCTGTATTCATACAGAAAAAGTGTATTCTATCATGTATTCATAAAGAAAAGGTGCCTCTCACAAGCCTGGGCCCAGGAAGAATACCCCCCAAATGCAAAATTAGAGCCAAGGGCCAAGGAACATGGGCAGCCTCTAGCCACTAGAAAAGGCAAGGGAATGGACTCTCCTGGAGCCTCCAGGGGGTGTGCAGCAAGGCTGTTCTCTTGACTGGAGCCAGTGAGACATGAGTTGGACTTCAAACCTACATAGCTGTAAGATAATAAATTTGGGTTGTTTTAAGCCATTAAGTTTGTGGTAATTTCTTATAGCAGCAATACACTAATACAAGCACCCATAAGTACTAGACACAATGAGAGACATCATGGTGATAAAAAAAAAAAAATTCTCAAGGTGTGGGCTTGAGAATTCTTAGTCAGATGGGTTAGTCAAATATTTGAAAAGGAGTACTAAAACCAGTGCCAGAAGTTGGACCTATTACTCAGGTGGTGGCATACTCAGTGGCCTGGGAATTACTCTGCTCTTTCATGCTGGAAATTACTACTGTAAAAAAACAGACAACTGAATACAGCTCAACTTGATTACTCATCAAAACATTCATAGTAACAACTATCGGAGGAAAAGACTAATATCTTTTACTGCAATCCCAAGAAGTGTAAAGTCAACGTTAACGATTAAGGTTTAATTTTTCTATGAAGTCAAGAAAACCAAATGAAGGTCCTTTTGTTCATACTGCTACTGACGGCCACAGCACTGTCTAGCTAAGGACACAGAGGGAATAATTGGCTTTTAACTAAATTCAGATTATGAACAAAGGTCTTACATATCCCAAATACTACTGATACAGTCCTTTAGGAGGACAATTTTGAAATATCTAAGAAAATTTAACATAATGCATTCTTTGAGTAATGGAATTCCATTTCTAAGAATTCATCTCACTTACATATTCATAGATGCATACAAAGTACATACATGAACATGTTCACTTACTGCATCATTGTTTATAACATTCAAAATCTGGAATGTAATAGTCCAAATGTCTGTCACTATGAGGGTTGTCAAAAACATTACAGAATCTCCATATGACAACCTACAACCAGACCTAAAGAGGCAAATTTTTATTTCTATTAAGGACAGATGTATAGAGTTATTATGAAGCAACTAAAGGCTATTTGTCAAACTATTCCCAGTTCCCAATGTGTGTTTAAAAAAGGGAGTTTATAAAAGTGTTTACAAATATATAGAGATTTTTAGGAAAAAACAAAAAAGAAACATTCACTATAATTGTGTTTAGGAACTGCTTTACAACTCTTGTTAAGAAATAACATGTTGGGCTGGGGATGTGGCTCAAGCGGTAGCGCGCTCGCCTGGCATGCGTGCGGCCCGGGTTTGATCCTCGGCACCACATACAAACAAAGATGTTGTGTCCGCCGATAACTAAATAATAAAATTCTCTCTCTCTCTCTCTCTTTAAAAAATAAAAAAATAAAGAAATGATTGGTGAGCTAGTCTCTCATCCATTCCATTGTACCTTTAAAAAAAAAAAAAAAAAAAAAAGAAATAACATGTTCTTAGAGAAGACTTAGGTTGACCAGGCCTCATATTTGTAACTGAGAGAATAGAGTTAGCTTATCATCTTTAAAGCAAACACAAAACTACTAAAATGATGGTGGCCCTTCAGTATGCTGGTGTATGTAAGAGCTTGAACAGGCATATATTTTCTCTCACTTATTCAATATTTCCTGAGTATTTACCATGTTTCAGGCCTGTTTTAAGCACCAGGGTTACTCCCCAAAGAAAATAAAAGTTGCTGCCATTATAGAGAAGAGGAAGGAACAAGAACAAAGGTCCAAAGGATAAAATGAGCTTGTTGTTCTAAGAATTTCCTGAAGGGTGGGATGGCTGAAACACAGCACACCACACAAGAAGGAACGTGGTATCTGAGGCTGGAGAGGTGGTCAGGGGTCAGGGACAGCTGCCAGTTCTTTTAGGGCCTGTAGGCCATAGCGAAAACTCTAGATTTTAATTTTCAAGTGTGATGGGAAACCTCTAAAGGTGTTCTGATGTCCTTTGCTTCCCTCTTCTTCAAAGGGAATGTCATGATCAGAGTATAGCTGGTTTTTTTTTTTTTTTTAAATCACTTTGGCTGCTCTAGGGAAAACAGATGGGAAAAAGTAGAAGCAAGGAGGCCAGTTATGAAGCTACAGTGTAGGATCAAGAGAGAGATGGAGCTAATTCAGATTAGGGTTTAGAAGAGAAGTAGACAGACATGGCTGGGTTCAGGATGCATTTAGGAAGTAAAGTCCACATATTTGTGTTGGTGTGGGTATAAAACGAGGAAGAAAGAATAGTCAAGGAAGACATCAATCTGTTGGGCCTGAGCAATTTGGTGAATGGGAGAAGAACAGGTTTGGTGGGATGGAAATGAAGAGTTTAGGACAATTGTACCTGTGGTGTCTATGAGATAGCAACATGGAGATACCCAGCAGGCAGTTTGTGAGTCTGGAGTTCAGGGAAAGGTTGAGATTACAGATAAGACTTGGGAGTCCTCAGAATACAGGTTTTTTTTTTTTTTTAATCCCCTCATGCAAGAGATCATCTGAAGAGCACATGTACAGAGGGAGAAAAGAGGCACACCAATGTTTAAGACTCATCACGAAAAGGAATTCAGCAGAAGAGCATGAGAAGTCAGGGCAGAGATTTGGAAGAAAATTCAGGAGTGTATGTCCTGGCAACCATGTAAGAAAATCATTTGGTTAGTAAAGTCCAAGGAAAATGCTGGGCTGCTGAGAGGTTAAGTAAAATTACCGAGTACAGAGTTGGGCAATGTGGAAAGCGCTGGGTATCCTGACCAAAGCTGCATGGATGGAGGACTGACTGGAGAGGGTTTAAAAGAGAACATGAGCACAACTCTTTCAAGGTGTCTGGCTGCATCAGAGCCACATATGAGAGGAATTTCCCTTGTTGCTGTTTTTGCCAAGACAGGCTATAGTTGAGATGTGGGGACTGCTTATGCCCTGCTCCCAACATTCCGGAGTACAAAGTTATGCTAATTTTTGACTTGACTGGCTGCAATCACTTCTATTCCTCACTGCCAGAGTGCCCTCTGTTCACTTCCACCAGTGCTGCTTCCAAAAGGCAACAACTGCTGAACCCCACAGCTGACTCTAATCCCTCCTCTACAGTGCAGCTGCCATTTCTCATCTGCATCCCCTCTGCCCTTTATTCTGCTTTTCTTGTTCATCATTTTTCTCCTCTTGTTGCTTTTACACACATTTTAAAAGTGTGAGTAATAAACTGACCTTTTAGATATAACAATGGCAAACAGGATGATTTCCTTTGTATAACATTACCAACCACAACCACAGAAAGGCAAGAATGGTCTCTGAAAACTGTGGCTCCTTTTACCTGTTGTACACCTTTTGGAGGATTTGAGGGCTGATTCACTGATGGGTTACTCAGCACTTTAAAGATCTGGAAGTCTGAGTTTTCCTTTAGGCTAAATCTCCAAATAATTATTACACTAGTGAATACTGCAAGTATTTATTCAGAAAATTGAAAATGCCTAAAAAGGCAAAAACTGCTTACTAAACTTGCTTTATCATCAACTGACAGACATGTATCATAGACCCTGTGTTTTTGGCAGTGTGAAAGATTAGTGAAGTTGTGGAGATGGATACAGCCACTCCCTTCAGGGAGCATAAAGTGGACATTTAGATAAGTAAACAGACATCAGCTTGGTGCTGTAAATGTTTTCATAATGTAGTTCAGGATGCTATGAAAGCACAAAAGAACAGCTTATTCAAATTTGGGCATCATAGAGGTTTTACTGGGAAAGTTACATTTAATTATGAAGAGTGAGTGTCAGCCAGATTGAGATGTTGGAGAAAGAACACATGCAAAGTCCCAGAAGCAAAGGAGAACACAGCATATTTGGGGATGCTTACAAAAATTAAGTATTGCTAAGAGTGTGTATGTGTGTGTGTTTTATTCTGGTGTGAGGATGAGGCACTTAAGGATGGCCAGATGCAAGGCTAGAGAGAAGGGTGGACTCAGGTCATAAAACATGGTAAAGAATTTGGACTGCATTCTGGGATATGCACCACACTGCTAAAGGTAGTTCTGGCTGGGGAATGAGAATGGACAGAGTTGGGAAAAGTTCACTTTATTATTTTATTATTGTGTGAAATACTCTCATGATGCTAAATATTTATTTTTCCAATGCCTTGCTTTAGTTTGTAATCCAAAGTTATAAATTAAAGCAAAGGCATTTTAAAAGGATTACTCTAATTGAACTATGAATGGCCTCGAAGCAGCACATGACTAGAGGAGGGACAACAGTTTGGAAGCTGTGACAATTATCAGGGGCTTGAAAAGTGATGGTAGCTGCTCTGGGAAGAAAAAAGATAAAATTATAAGGTAGATGGAAAGACCTTGGTAAGGGGTAGTGGGCAGGAAAAAATTAAAGATGACCACTAGAGCCAGGCATGATGGCACACACCTGTAATTTCAGTTACTCAAGAGGATGAGGAAGGAGGATCCTAAGATTGAGGAAAGCTTGGGAAACTTAGCAAGACTCTCTCAAAATACAACATAAAAAGGGCTGAGTATGTAGTTCTGTGGTAGAACTCTTGCATAGCATGTGCAAGGCCCTGCATTCAATCCCTAGTATAGCAAAAAGGGAAAAAAAAAAAAAAAAAGAAAGAAAGAAAGAAAGATGACTAGATTTCTGACATGGGCAAATGGGTAGTTGGCACATGGTGGTGTCTTTGAGGAAAAAGAAGGAATAACAGGTTTGGGAACAAAATGCATTTTGATTTGGTCTTATTAAGCATGAAGTACCTAGGGATGTTCACATGGAATTTTAAATTCGTATTAGAGATATTAGAGGTCTCAAATTTGAAACTCTGGAGAAAAAAATTGGAGTGTAGAAAGAATATATTCTTAGCACATATAATGATAATTCAATTCCCAAGACAGGATAGTGTTGCCCAGGTATATGTAGAGAGGGAAAGAGAAGGTTAGAACAGAAATTGGGGGGAATAACAATGTCTAAAACTGAATTTCTTAAAATGACCTGTGGCCTCCTGAGGAATGTGATAAAATTGTAGGCTCCTTGACTCCACCCTCAGTCTAGTGAATCAGGCACTGAGTCCCCTGGGAATCTGCATTTTAAGCAAGCACCTTGGATTATTTTTATGCAAAGTGAAGTTTGAGAACCTCTGATCTAGAGGATAAGTGGAGGAAGAAATCAGGGAGGATGGTTAAAAACAAGTGAGCTTCACTTGCCTCCAAAGAAAAATGAGAATCTCCTGTGGTGGAAAAGAGCACATACATCAAAGCACAGTGGGCTGGCAAAAAGACAGCAGTCAACAAATATTTGCTCAGTAAATAACTGGGAAAATTATTTAAATTTGTAATTTACCTCTGTGTATTTCCAAGCTCCTCTTACTGCTCTACAGTATAAACAAAGTTAATACCTAGATAATCTGCAATAGCGTTCAATATCTGAAAGAAAAGGTGCTGAATAAGAATCACTTTGATGCCAAGGTCTAGTGTAAATTGCAAAGGTTTAATAGTGCCTAGAAAGTTAGTGTATAATCACGATGACCTCTCTAGTTTAAGTAAATCCCTGAAGTGTATAAACATAGAAACAGTGCTCGATGACAAACAGATGGTTTCCTTTTTAAAAGGTGCTGAAATAAAGCCATCAGCTTCACAGTACCATAGGGATGCTCTCTTTCAGATTAATCAAATCACTTAACATCAGACCCAAATATACCACTTCTCCACTTACAATGTATTAAGTCTGATAGAGATTTAACCTCTTTGTCCAACTAAATCTGATAGCTCTTCTTTGAGTCATGGTTGCTGAAACAGTCATTTATCAAATAGAAATCTCTGCCAAGACTGTAAGGCTTCAGACATTTTAGCTTTGTCAGAAACCTCATTTGTTGTGAGTGCTTAAAAAGATCTGTACTCCCCAAGACATTTGCCTGACTGAAAGCAACATGATGATAAGTAATCAATCACCAAATGAAGTCACACTTATTTGGGACCCTTCCCCTCCTATTTATCCTCAATCTGAACTTATCACAAAATATTTGGCAGAGGTAAAGTAAATTGAAAGAGAAGGCATTTACTTCATTATTTCCTTTTTTTTTTTTTTTTTGCTTTTATTTCTTCCTATTCCTTGGTTGATGTTATGAGAAGAAAAAATACACCTTAAACTTATTGAGTACAAAGTACACACTTGTGAGCTACTGTAGATCAATACATTTTTACTTATTGTTATCACTAAATGCCATTCAGTCTGGGCAACTTTCTCTCTTATGACTTGTACCGTGTATTCTTTAAGAATTTTTTCCAAATCTAAAACTATGGTTCTAATATTGGAAGAAAGAAAACCTGGGTCCAATAAAGAATTTTTTATAAGAGTGCTGATAATGATGACATTCTTTAAATTTGTTGACCACCATTTCTGAAGAAAAAAATAACCTAATGAACCCAGGGCTAGGAGTACAACTTCCTGATTCAATAAGCTTATAACTAACAAACTGGTGATATTTCAAGAGTTTATCTATCAGCAGATAATTCAGAACATGGAACATACATTTTTGCCACAGAAATGACATGATTTATAATGGTTAGGTTCTTAGGCTAATTTACAAAAGTTTATGCAAGTGAAATACTGGACACTTTTGATAAGAAAATAGAAAACAGATGTTGCTAAATTAATGATTAAGCAAAAAGACCATTAAATTTTAACAATAAAAATATTTATCTTGAAACTTATTCTTCACAAAAACCAACCAAAAGATTCACTGGCTGGAGGACACTAGACACTCCTCTGGACTATGTTATAATAGCACATCTGTCAATTCTGTGGACCCTAAGTTAAGAGTTAAATAAAGTGAGATATTCTTACTAGTTTGCAGGTATAACAATGGGGGATCAGAGGCATGCCAAAGCCCAAAGCTAGGGAAAAACAGAGAACTGTAGAGAAGCCTCTTCTTAACTTTCCTCTGTCCTCAGTGGGAAAGGAACTCAGCAACTGGAGTTTTTCCTTCACATCCCAGCTCCAGGAGTCCCCAGACCACGCTCCTGGGAAGAGGGTAGCAGCTCAGGAACATGAAATGGAAACACTAGGGAAGGTATGTTTCCTAGCTGAGGTAGGAATTATGGAAAAAAACAATTCCTTGAACTGCCTTATCAAGTGCTGGACATGCTTTGACTGTGAAGAGGCTTCTTACAGAAATCTACTGAAGCCCTATTTCAATCCAATTTAGGATGTAAGGTTTCTAACATACAAGCATGTTCACAAGTCTGCAGTGACTGGTGGGTGTCTATCTTTAGTGTCTGCTAAGAATTGAGATATAAAGATTCAAATGACTATTCACTTTTCCTGACAAAGACTCTTTGCTGAACTTAAAACTATACTGATGAAAAATGTATATTCTGGGCAATTCAAAGATTATGATTTTTAATTCATAAATACTTCTCTACATTCACTATGGTAAACAATGACCTATTCAATTTGGACAAGTTTGTGGATCAGACAGAGTTTCCATAAGAGTTGCATTTGTCACTTTCTAAGATTTGCTATTTCTGTTTGTCCTTGGCCCCTTCCAGATATTAGGTCATTTAAAAACTGAAACCATACTTCTGCTGTCAATCAGCTATTATAACCAAGAAAAAGCAGCAGGAATTTGATGTCACTTAGGACCCAGTATACGCAGTAAGCTTTTACTTAGTTTTGTTTCTCAAAGTACAAAGAGATTTACAGAATACTCAAACCCCAAGTACTAAGGGTATCTTCCAATTACTTAGCTGAGGTAGGAATGTGATAACTGAGCACTATCTAAACTGAGTTAGGATTCTGTCTGCTTTCAAAGTATTGTCAGTAAGGGATGCATAAGTTACACTCAATTTTCAGGGTGGAACTCAGAAAAGCTGATCAAGTCTTATTTTACTATGTATGCTGCTGCTTCCTCATATTAAATCCACCTTCCCTCCCCTAGCCTCTTGTTACACTGTAGACAGTCACTTTATTTTTTTTCTGGTATAAAATTTCTCAGCCGCCTGAACTTAACACTATAAATGTTATTTATAGCAAATTTTGGAAAATTCAAGGAAAAGGATAATTAAAAGGAAGAGAGAAACTTTGCTTTCTTAACTTTAAGCCTAACCATGTACTACAGAGCAATCTGGCAAGGATCCAAACAAAAACTTCAGATTTCCCCCTTTCCTTCAGGCAAGTTACCAATAAACCCTAATTTTCCCTAGACCCTATCTATCCATCTATCTAAAATATATTCAATGTGCAAAAGAAGGAAATTGTTAAAAAACAAAACCAACTTAGATTTCACTTTCCCACAGCAATGTTCAGCATATAAGTACTACATTTCTATCAGTTTCCACTTTTCTGATGGGCTGTCAGCTGAGTGGCAGGACACCAAAATGGGAAGGAGAGTCAATGTCATAGAGTATAAATAGCTGTGGCCAAAAACAATATTGCAAAAGAGCCAATAGGAGAAGGGCTCCCCAAACTGCAGCAGAAGTGACTTAATTCCATGTCTCCCTTCATGAAGGCCCAGGGAAACCACCATCAGGAAACAAAAGACAGGTGGAAGCAACCAGGCCTAATAGAAGATTTCCAATCTTAGGTCACAAGATGGACTTTTCTAGGGCTTCTGAGACCCACACATGTATTATAAGCCTCAGTTGATATGGCCATGAAAGGGAAAACTTTCTGAATGTGAATGAGATATAGATGTAATGATGTAAGGGTCTAATAAAAACAAAAAGGCTGATTTTTAAATTATATTTGTTCCATGCTCATTGTAAAGTTTGTTATCACATTGCAAATCCAAATCTAAATATCACCTTCCACTAAAGCAAACCTTGTAGTGTGTTTCTATTACCATTTACTACGTTCAACTCAAAGGACCAGTAATTTTGCAGACACTGGTTAAAATCTTTCAGATCAGTGGGAGCAGGCACTTCACTTTCTAAAGATTCGTTGGACATTTCAAGACTGTTCTCAAGTGCTGGAAGTCATTAAGTTTACCAAGATTCTGTGATTAAACACACACACACATACTCTTTCAGGCATCAGCAGCATAAACAAAATGCAGGCATCATAAAGTTATGTAAGGAGAAGCGGTCTCTCCTTTAAGGAATTAGTTCAGGCATACAAGAATCCTGTGAATCACATATCCACCAAGCGGGGCTGGGTCACAGGAACTAGGTAAAGAAACAATGCAAAGTACACTGGGAAATGAGGGCAGTTATAGCTGAAAAGATGTAGGCAACGCCACCAGAGGCATCTTCAAGCATTCCTTTGCAAGGAGAGGGAGAGAGTGTATGTGTATGTGCTGTCTCTAAGGAGCCCCTGCTAACCTCGGAAACCGCACTAGCAACACCACAGTCTGAAACAAATTCCACCACGAGGAGAGGTGACTAGGGGGAAGTTGCATAAAATGATCCACTGACTAGGGGTACCTTAGCTGTCAGCGCCCTGGAACTCGCACACACCCCGGCCTCGCCACCTGCTTTCTACTTCCTGGCGGAGGGCTGGTGACGCGTGAGCCCTAGAGGCACCAGAGTCAGGGATAATGAATGTATGACTTCTAAAGCCCCAGCACAAGCAATGGTCCCGAGGGTCCGTCTCCCAGGGTTGGGCGACTCTCCCCACGCGGCGCGCGAGGGTGGAAAGCTGAGAACTTCCAGGTGGCTGAGCGAGGGTCGACCGACAAGTGGGGAGGGGGCGGCGCCAGGTCCGAGTGCCCGGAGCGCCGGGACCCTGCGGCCAGGACCCGGGTAGGGAGGCTGGGGGCGGGGCCGCGCGGAGCTAGAGAGCCAGGGGCCGGGCTGGGGAATCCCCCCGGGGCCAAGGCGGGCGCAGAGGGTCGCCCTGGCCTCTACCTGCTGCTGGATCTTCCCGTCCTCTGTGACGACCCAGTGGGTGGTGGCGAAGGCCCCTCGAGCCGCCACGCTCAGCAAGGCGGAAAGGCTGAGAAGCCAGCCTGGGCCGGAGCAAGGCGGCAGCTCGCACCGGCCGCGGACCCCTACTGCCGCCGCCATCTTGCCCCCCCGGCCCGGCCGCTCACACCGGAAGCGGAAGCGGGCCGCCGCCGCCCGCCATCTTGGGGAGGTCGGTGCTGGAGGAGGAGGAGCCTAGAGGGCGCTAACAGCTGACGACTAGCTTCGACAGCCACCGTTTGGGCGGCCACGGAGCGGGTTTCGGGCAAATGAGTAGCCGCGCCTCAGGGCTGGACGCTGCATTTGTTTATTGTTTTGTGTAGGGGATTTGATCTCCAAGCGTGGGAACCAGAGGGAGGTAAACGAGTAGATTGGGTGGAGCTTAAGCCGAAGTGAGAAGACTCAGTGTTTGGGGTTTTAAAATAAATCATTGCTTTTTTTCCTTAATAGTGAAAGATGGTTGGGAAACGAAAAGTATGCCTTTGAACTCCCTAATGGCAGAGGGCCGTTACTTTGGCTCTTAGGGTCTCACCATAGCGGGAGGTTTAGAGCCGGCCAAGTCGTCCAGTAGTAACTAATGTGGGCCGCGTGCGGGATGTGATACAGCAACCAACTCCGGTAACGCGTTTTCCTTCACCCGTTATGTACGTGTGGTTGAGATATTTTACTTACATTTGTTCCTAAGACTTGGAAATCGTCACGCTCTTTGCACTCAGTAAATTCAGGATAACCGAATTTCAGGGGCTTAACGGCCTCACGTGCCTAGGGCTACCGTGGTGGGCGGCACTGATGGAGTCTGCAGGTCTCGGCTGGAAAGGGGAAGCAGCATCACCTGGGAGCCAATTAAAATTGCACATTCTAAGCCCTACTCTTCCCCCAACCTGCTGAATTAGAGTATCTCTTACCTAAGCCCCGCTTAGGTGATTGGTATTGCATATTACAGTTTGAGACCTCCTTTTCTGTTGTGAACCAACAAGCAAGCAAGCAACTAGATTGGATTCGAGCTTCTAGCTAGGTAAGGGCATTTTAGATATTTCAGTGCTGCCTGCTAGATTTGTGTGTCATTTTGTATTTAGGTTTGTTATGCTTTTGGTTTTCTCTTTGGGAAAAGGCAGATGAGACTATTGCCTCAACATTTCCCTACATAGGTATATTGCAGGAAAACAAAAGTTGTGAAGTGATTAAACATCATTTCATACTATGAAATATTTCATATTTCAAACAATGACCACAGCATTGTTTTGCTTTATTCCGAGAGCACCTTTTCTTAAAGGACTAAAGTGATAAATATTCATTTCACTGAAAATATCTACTTTCTGCCTGGCACTTAGAATCTGTGTTTGGAATCTCACCATTGCGCAGTGTGCAATACAGTGGAATATTGGCAAGTTAACAAAGTATAGGATAATGGAAATATAAAAGGGCATATGTGCAGAGGAGAGAGCAACCCACAAGGGGGGGAAAGGCTTGGCACAAACATCATGATTCAAACAGAATAAAGTAAAGGTTAAGTTGGTGGCAAGTTGTAAGAGTTTCTTTTAATGGCATACTGGGTTAAAACAGACAATAAAAGAGTATTCTAAAGTTTTAAAATAGAGAAGTGGCAAATGATGGAGTCACTTTGTTCCTAGATATAAAGTAAGAGAGTACTCTCACTAAATATTGACAGTCATCTATCTTTTCTTGCCTTTCCTCTTTTCATGGAAAAGAGGATCAAACCCAGGGCCTTGCACATTGCTATAAGCACTGAGATAGGACCCCCAGTCCCCAGTCCATCTCTTCAGCATTTGAGTGTTTAACTCATCCTAGGTGCTGCACATGCCATAGTTCCTATTCATCTTCACAACTTATCAGATTCAGGATAGTTAAGTAACTTGGCCATGACCATATTGCTCATAAGTAGTAGAGCCTAGATTTGGACTCAGATCTACCTGACCTTAGAGCTTGAGTGTAAACAAATATGTGAGAAGTTTGAGAGTGTCTGCAATATCATACATCTTGACTGTTATTGATTTATTGTCACTTGCCAGCTAACCTTTAAAGATACAAGATTATAGGTTCCACTTTAATGTACTACCTACCTCTTTTTTTCCTAGACGATAATCCTTGTTCTGGATTGGTTTTCTATTGCAATGTAAAAAAGTGCCACAAATTTTAGCAGTTTAACACATTATTTCAGATTTCTGTGGGGCACTAGTGTTACCGCTGTTGGCCAGAGTCCTTGCTTCCCCAATGTTGAAGAATAACACCAAGAGGAAAGGTCAGAGTAGAAATTAGAAGTTTATTAAAGGACAGTAGAAAAGACTTCTCCCGGAGGAAGAAGGGGACCCAAGAGGTGGAATCCGTGGAAGTGCGGTTGTTTCCCCTTTTTATAGTTTTGGTGATGGAATGTAGGTTGAAGGGGTTAGGACACAGGTGGGCCCAATTATCACCTTTTGGGATGGGCTTATCATTTCTCTAGGATGGGCTATTTCCAAATCTGTTGGGGGCTGTTTCCTGAGCTCCATTAACATTTCTTTGAGGTGGACTTTGGCCTAGGGCCTTTTCAGGACTTCATTAACATTCCTTGAGTTGTCCTGTGTTTTCTCTGAGTCATTCCCAGCATGGCCTCCATTTTAGATTTCACTTGATATTAGACCCGATTTACCTAACTACACTGACTACCTAATTTTAAATCTGGCTTCAATACCATGTTACTTTGTGATGTGACTTCATACATTTTTAACAGCTAAATTCTTTTGAGTAATTCTTGCAAAGCTTCTTAGATCTCTGCCAGTGAGACAGGACACTCACATTACTCAGGAAAAGGAAATTTATTACAGATATGCAGCAAGGATAAACAGAAGTCTGAGATCTATTGTGAGCTGGTTTCCCAAGGTTCAGGAAAGCTGCCCACGGCGGATGGAGTCTTGTCTGTGCCTGACCCAGGGTGCACCAAAACTGATGGACCCCCAAAGCACTCTGACCTGGGTTTTATACTCTGGGTATAAATGGTATTTCTGAGCCCAAGCATTGCAGTACTTTACTAGAAAGAATGAGGACACAACCCAGGTTGTTGTGGAGATCGATTTCTCAGGATGATGAATTCTTGGTATATTCTGCCTGAGAATTCCAGGCAAGAGAGGGAAGGGCTGGGTTGGCAAAAATCATCCAGGGGCTTGTCCTGCAATTCTTTACTTACCTAATTCTTAGCAGTCAAGGGCAGGAAAATGTTTCCTATGCTAATATATTTTTATTGTTCATAGAGCTTCCACATTTAGTTTGTTGACTTGGTTTTTCAGCTCCTCTCAAAAATAGCTTTCCCATTTTAAGTGAATAAAACAATTATAAATCCCAAACTAAGTAAAATTATTACTACTAATTTCTACATCCAGATAGGTCACTTCTTCCCTTTTTAAATTCTATTTTTCTAAGCTCTGGTGTTTCCTTGTCTATAATTATACTTTCAGGTAAAACCTCTGGAACTATAAGATGGTAGCTGGCCAAATAGCTTATTGATTTCACATTGTGGTTTCTTAATTGAAAAAATATAGGAAAGCTCATAAATGTATGTGATTTGATCTTTCAACATATTTTAGCAAAAAGATCCTTTTTTGATATTATAAATTATAGAATTCTTGAAGCTAAGAATTGGACATCAACAAAATGATCTTTCTGGATTAACTTCCTCTCTCAGATAAAGGCCATTTACTTGAAAGTTGCAAAGGATCTCTGTTTATTCCTTAGTAAAAAAAACTTGACTAAATATCTACTAAGTATCCCCCAGAGGTAACACTCTGGTTTAAATTGTTATATTTTACTTCATAGTAAGCTGACTGAAACCTTAGAAGCCTAAATTTTAAGCCTTTGAGCATGATTATTTTTCATAGTTCATGGGTTGAACAGCTAGTGGGTTCTTTTGTTCCTCCTGGTCTTGGTCAGGGTCACTCATAGGCTGCATTTAGCTAAGAACTTGGCTGGGACTAAAATGTTCCAGAATGGCTCCATTCACTTGTCCGGTGTTCTCTGGAGGGTTGAGATGGCTGGGCCTCTCTCCGGCAGGTTAGTTACATGGGCTTCTTACAGTGTGTCCCAGGATCTGAAAGAATGAAAGGGGAAGGTGCCAGGCTCCTTGAGGGTTGGGCCCAGAACTGGCAAGGCATCACTTCTGCATTTTCTTGGTTTTAAAAAAAAGTAATAGGGCTAACCTAGATTCAAGGAAGAATAGAACAGACTCCTCTTGCTAGGTGAGATAGCATGTCCCAACAGTAATGGAAGAAATTACTGGCAGCATTCTACACAGTTCAATCCTTAAGAACAGTTTTGAATTGGTGTGGGGGAAATGGTGGACAGGGAGGTAATCTGGTTATGGCAGGAAGAGCTATACATGTGTATCTTCCCAGATCTATGAGCAAAGTGAAGAGGGTTTTCAAAGAGAGGCAGAGGAAACCTAAATATAGCAATTTCATTTGGAAATAGTTTGTCAAATGGTTTCAGGCATTTGGAAGCATGAGGACTGCTATGGATGAAACCAATGTCCAGTAAGTCCAGAATTCTAACTCAAAGACACCAGGATGGCCCTGAGGATGGTATGACCGTCATCCTCCAAGTTTGATTATCCAAAGTCTTGCAGTGTTCATACACTCATACAGGGTAGTTTCTGTGGAATAACTATACTTGTGACCAATTTGTAAATAGCTAAGATCATACCTACATCCAGCTCCTGGGTTTTCTGTCTCAAGTACACTCAAAATTTCAACCTTCTGATTTTATGATTAAAATTCATTCTATTTAAACCTTAGGTTTAAATAGAACCATTGAACAGCTTCAAGTAGAGGAGTAGTATGTTTCTTTTCTGCTTTTTTAAAACTGAATTAAGTGTAATACCTGGGGGATCAATTAGGAGATGCTTAAACTCTGGGCAAAAAACAATGGAGATAAAAAGTTGGCAGTTTTGAGTATGTGAATGGTACTTTTGAAGGACTAGGAATTTAATTATTTTATCATGATCCACTTAAACACTAGCTTTCCAGCATTTCTAACCATCCTTGGTGCTACTTTAGGAAGGCTTTTTAATGAAGACTGTTAAATTAGTTCCATCTTCCTTTAAAAGAACCAAGTCCTTGTTTTCAGAAGATACAGAGCGCATAAAAATGAATCCGAATGAGATGACTTACAAGGTTTGATCAAATAGCAGAGTATTGTCTACATTTTCAAGGTCTGAAACACTGCCTGAAGCAATCAATAAATGTTAATAAGTATCCAAGAATCTGAAATTACAAATTATAACACATCAAGACACAAAACAAAATTACAAAAGGAAATTTATTTCAAAAGCATAAGGGAACATTTACATTTAAACAAGGTGATAAACAGGTGTCTTGCAAAAGAAAAACTATCCATGGCATGAAGTTTTTCAAGTTATGAAGAAAAACACAACAACAACAACAAAACAACCCTAAGTTGTGATCTATTGCCTTAGGAATGGGAAGTAGAACGATGAGGTGGTGAAGGAAGGAACATAGTCAACTCAGTATCAAAACTCGAAGTCAAGTCACTTCTGCTCAGCTTTGAGTTTACAAATATGCTTTAAAAAAGAGAAGGAAAAAGTACATTTAATGTTCAAATTTATATAGCTGTATTTCCAATAGAGTTTGTCCTTGAAATGGCTTTAGGCCACTGGCTGATCTGTCTCTGAGGTCCAGACTAGCTGGTTAATTTTCAAATGGCAATTCCATGTTCCTATGTCTGTTCAGATACCAAGGGAGCTTAGGTTCAGCCCAGTCTTTGGAATGTTTAGATTATTGCCACCATTCCACAGTTAAGCTGACCAGCTTCTTAATGCTCACTTGTATCATTCTAGCCTTTTAAAAAATAACTTTCCTCATAAACATGTACAGTAATTCTAACATAGAGGTTTTGCTTTCTTCCCAGTGTAGAATAATGGTAACAAAGACACCTGCATTGGAATCACAAACTATTCCTCAAAAAATACATTAAACTACTAGAAATGTCATTGTGGCATTTGATTTGAATAGCAAACTTGGGAAGGGAAGATTAACTGTGGAACAAAAATATATGAAACATTCAAATGCAGAGCAAAGGGTCTATGCTATTAAAAATGCCCATGACATTAGACACTCCACAAACCTCCCATCTGTTGTTTAACCTAAAGATTCTCTATTACCTAACTTATACAATAATTTGGTTAATAACCTGAGAAGTTAAAATCTTGAAAGTGGCAAAAGCAAACCAAGAGAGCATCCCTTACTTATTGGTACTATGTTATCAATTCATTTTTTCCTTGGTAGCCCTGGTTATTAAATCTCCAAATCCTAAATTATACTATGTCATCCTGTGAAAATCTATATGTACATCACATTTGGCTGTATTTCACCAACAGGGATCTCCACATTTTATCTTTGAATATACAGCCTTTATTTTTAGTTTTAAATAACAATAATCATGTAAGTGCAACTGACTCAAAATTCCTCTCTACTGGAAGTAAAACCCTAGATAACAAGTGAATAGTGGATTTAGCCTCAAAAGGATAATCACCGTGTCAAAGACTACCCGTTCCTGGAATTTAAAATATTGATTTTTGTGTACTCAAGTTTCACGGCATGCATATATATATATACACACACATACACATACATATGCTTATGTACGTGTGTATGTATATCATACATACACATTTCTATTCAAATAGTAAGATCCCATTTTCAAAAGCTATATCCCAATATATGGAGAAGAGCACAGTGTAAGCAGTGCAAAGCAACTTACTTCCTCCTAAAAATGCATTATCATTTCTACATTTTAAGAAAGCTGGTAAGTATTTTGTGTTTGTGACAGTAGTAGGTGGAAATGCTGCACCATTGCCTAGCAGCTTTATTAAAAAAACAATGAAAAAATGTTAAAATTGACCATTACTCTTCTCCATATATTGGGCAAAAAACTAAGAGGGGAGAGGAAAATCAGTAACCTTTCAAAACTGATGATCTTTACCATATATCAGAACAAAATTGAATTTCATTACATTTTAGACTCAAAAGTTCTCAATAACAAGTTATCAAGATGTTTAAAAGCAAAAAGATTCACAATATGAAGTCCGAATAATGATGATATTGGAAAAACAAGTCAAGATTGTGGACAAAGCATCCAAAAATATTATTGAGGTTTTACCTTGGACATAACCATGGTCTATTACAAAAGTAGATCATACATACAAAGGTATAAAGAACATTAAGTTTTTAGCTGAAGGCAGCAGTCCTTAAAGGGACATCCCCGGCAATCCAATGAGTAGTAGAATTTAAGTATATTAAGCTCATGACAATGCTGAAGAATGTGATGTCTTACTCAGTAGAGTCTTCCTCGACTACGATTTCCTCGGGTTCCCCAACCTCGGCCACCTCTACTTCCCCTGAAGGCTCCTCTCTGCTCTACGAAAAAGCGAACAAGGGTTTAGGTCTTGCTCGGGACTTCATGGTAGAGCAAACAGAAGAAATACAGCTTGTACCTCGGAAAGTAGTAGTAGGCCCTTTAAAAGCAAAACTTGATTTTCTCCTAGTCCATTTCCAAGTTCATTTCGTACTTCAAATAAGGGTAACATTTATACTGAAGCATATATGGCATGATGTATATAGAACAAGGTGCCTTATACATTCATGCCCACTAAATTAAATGAAACCCATTAATTAAGTTGTTTCAAGGTGACAAGGTTATGATAATTATACTCATTAGTTCTTTATTTTGGTGTTTATCACTACTAAAGATAATATGGAATTAACAAAGCCATTGGTCTGTAATCAATTTTATGAGCTATATGAACTTACTAAAATTTTGCCGTGTGTGTGTGTGTGTGTGTGTGTTTTTTGAATTAGTGGTATAATTTTGCTGAAAAATCCAAGTTACTTGTTTCACACAGTAGAACAGAGTCTTTCATCCACTGGTTAGTCACTTTCACAGTCCAGTGAAAATGGACTGAATTTATCAGGAAGGGTGGACTTTTTGTCACATGGAAATAGGATCAAATCCCTTCACTGAATGTTCAAACTTACTCACTGCAGCAATCTTGTTAGCAGCAATAAGGAGACTGTTTTGTTTTTTTTTTTTAAAAATATTTATTTTTTTAGTTTTCGGCGGACACAACATCTTTGTATGTGGTGCTGAGGATCGAACCCGGGCTGCATGCATGCAAGGCACGCGCCCTACCGCTTGAGCCACATCCCAGCCCCCTGTTTTGCTTTTTGAATCACAATGTTGATGGCTTGAAAAACACCTTTTAAATCAACCATGTAATTCTTTTTTTTTTTTTGTCATTATTACTTATTAGGATGATGTTTTGATTATCTTTTTTCCCCCAGAAGGAAATAATTCAATTGAGATAGAAAATAAATAGCTCTTTCCCCAGCTTAGCCAACATTTTTTGTATGTGGATTGGCATAGAAACCATTGAAAAATGTCATCATGTTTATTACCCTAGTGAACACATACAATGTGACAATGTTAAGATACCTATATTTCTTAGTTTATTTTGGTGCCTGTCACTACCCAAGATGATTAATGAAACAAAAAAATCCTACTGGTCTTCAAAGTGTATGCCATGTATGCAAATATCTTAACCTATCAGTTGTGGAAAAAAAAAATCAGAGGTGTTCTGAGAAAAAGATGCTCTCAGTGACAGATGTAGTGACAATGGCTACATTCAGGGAGATAGTAGCATTTAGTGGGCTGTAACTCCTGCAGTTTTTAATGTTTAGACTTGGGCCAATCAATGCAGATGTCTGCACATTTTCCTCCTATCATACTCATAAAACCTTCAAGAATTTATTATTATTTTTATTGTACATGTTTAAAGTGTGCCCCCCCTCCATTTTGGTGGTGCTGCCTAGGACCTTGCAGCACTCACTGAGCTATTCCTTCAGCTCATAAAATCTTCATTTTCTTGTTTTCTTCTTCAACATCAACACACTTAACAGACTTAAAATTTTTTGGCTAAAGACTACTAAATAATCTTTCCAATTTGCATATGAAAAAACACCTAATGAGTATATTAAATACTGTATAAAGGCATTATTACATTTTTTTTGGTACCATGACCACTAAGCCACATCCCTAGCCATTTTTGTGTTTTAATGTGAGACAGGGCCTCACTTGATTGCTGAGTCTGGTTTTAAACTCTTGATCTTCCTGCCTCAGCCTCCTGAGCTACTAGGATGAAGATATTATTTGATGTACTTTTTTTAGTACTGGTTGAATGATATAGCTATTTTTATAGTGTAGGAATTAATCAAATTTTCTTGGTTTTGAAGGGCTGCATCCTAAAGTACCAGTCTGCATTTTCACAGTGTTTTCAATGGCTTCCGGCTTTATATTAACTTCTTTAAAAAACTACTACTTCCAATTAAAATTATTATTATTATTTTTTGCATACTAGGAATTGAACCCAGGGCCTCACACATGTTAGCCAAGTACTCCCACAACAGAGCTATACCTCCAGCCTTTTTTTATATTTTGAGACAGCTGCTCAGGCTGGCCTCAAACTTGTGATTTTCCTGCTTCAATCTCCTCAGTAGCTGGGATTACAGATGTGCACCACTATGCATGGTTTAAAATTAAATATTGTATATTCTAAAAAGGCTAAAGACAAAGAACACAAGTCAGAAAATATAGAATGTTCAGCACTTCTGGACTAAAGGGAACTATGTGTACAGGAAGGAAACGAAACACGGGTGTATATTTACAAATAATTTTGACTAAAAATGTATTAGGAAGGTGAAATAATTTGTGGAAACCAATACCTTGTTTGTAAAGCAAAAAACAAAGACACCAATTAGTATAATAATAAAGAGCTCTATTATCCTTATTTTTCAGATAAGAAGTGAAAAGATGCACATTTACATATTGTTGTGAGAGTAGAGTTCTGAAATATTTTCTAAAACTGTTGTCAAGTGTTGACTGGAGTAGAAGGGTTTCTTTCTCAGTCTGTTATCTCACTTGGAAACAAGAAGTATACAGTTCGGGATATACTCTTTATGATAAATACTGCAAAATTAATTCTGATTGGTAATCAAAAACAACCACAAGCATGTTCAGTTGCTCGTATTGCTTTGTCTACCTAAGCAAGATAAGGAGCTGAGCTCGTATTTTTGTCCATTCTTTAAAAAAAAAAGATCTATGAGGAAAGAAGCCAATGAGAGAGAAACAGCCTTGGGAGAGAATGGACTGGTAGGAAGCTCTCCTAGCCAAGGAGATATGGGAAATATGGACAGGAAGACACACTCTGGGCAAAGGGACAGACTGCAATAGAATATGCATTTCTTATCAGACAATGCTTAAATACCTGATTCTACTTTCAAGACTTCTCCCTTTGAAAAAGAAACAGGCAGACAAGACCCCAAAAAAGTCATTAATCCCATGTTTGGCAGAAGCTATACTCATACCTGAAGGAGAATGCAAGTATTCTTCCACTGATCTATACCCCTAATCCCAGAATGTTCTGCCTTGAAGCTCGATATGCGAAAGCAAGAACTGGATGGTTAGTGTCAAATTTCTTTCATTTCTGTTGGTTCCTCTAAATACATGAAGCATATTTTTCATTCTTAAGTGCTTAAGTGTTGCATGCTCAATTCAGTGAGCCCACAAAGATGAGTTAGAAAGAAATGGGAGAAATTGTTTTCCCCACAACTTTAGTTCCCAAGCTAACTCAGAAAAGTCACCTGACAGAGCTATGATAGTATATGTAATTACTAATTAAAATTAAGTAAAATCTAGTTTCTGCCTAATCTTGCATACTGCTTGTACCCAAACGGAAACGCTCACCATAATTAAAGTTGCCCAAATTGCTGCTATATTTCCCACTGGGGGGGTTATAAATCTGCCTGGCATCCCTTTTTGGTCCTGCTGGAGATTTCTTGGGTGGTGAACCTGAAGTTGTATCTTCGTTAGCTCTCTTTTGCCTGTAATAGTTAGAAGAGCAGTAATTAAAAACACTGTATTATACTAGAAGTTATCTATATGTTTATAAACTTAGTGTATCTGCTGTAAAACTCAAGAGGATAATCCCATCATGGAAAAAAAAAAGAAAAGAAAGAAATAATGCTCCACAGCACCAGATTAATTTGTGGCTTGATTACACATTGTCAGAGGGCATTTATTAGGTTCTAATATAATCTGAAATTCATAACTGTATAGATTTATATGCAAGTAACTCATTTTATAAGAGTATTAGAAAAAATCTAGTTATGCTATAGGAATACAAGCAGGTCTCCAAAATTGTATTCTACCACTTTATTTTACAAATACTGGAATCAGATTTTGTATTTGAAATTATGCTAATAGTAATATTTTAACATTACCTTGAGAATCATCAAACTATATACCCTTTTAGATAGTAAAGTGACAAGTGAACTCAGATTTTGATAGCACTCAAATCCCTTCTAAAGATATTACTTACCCTATCTCAACCTTCTGTACAGGTTTCCAGGATAATGTTACTGTGCTCTTATATGAAGGAGGAATGTGGAAGAGATCCTGGGGGCAGAGAATATTAGACAAAATTTTTAATGTATCTATTGGTAGCAGGAAGCTGTGGTGAAGGTAGACACATCTTAAATGCTATGCAAGGTTCAATGTTCAATACCCAGCACAACCACTACCAAAAAAAATGGGGGGTAGGTTTAAGTGGAGGAAGCTTTGATTTATTCTTCCTGTGCTGGTGATTAAAATAGAGACCAGGATAAAATTGCAAGACAGAAATTAAACAGGGAATATTTTGTTTCCAAATCACACCAATTACCCCACTAGGTAATTTTGTGCATATCACTTAGAATGAAGCTAATTTTAAAGTATCATTTCAAAATTCAGATAAAACATTAGTATTTATCAATTTTAATAAACAAAGCCAACAAATATTTTCTTTTGCATAAATGCAGTCACCAATGTGCAATTTAGGAAAACACAAAGGTGCAATCTGTATTGCTTCTGCAAATTTTTAAGTGGCTCAAAATTAGAACAAAACTAAAATCCTGGTTAATCATGTTTTCCTCCTCTAAATATTTACAAATAAATTATCAATAAGGGAAAAATCATGACTTAAATACCAAGTTACCAATAATGGGAGAAATGAAAACGTTTGCTGAATTTAAATGTTAAAATTATTCAGAACTAACTTATCCTCATTATTTTTGAAACCATGAGTGGATTGCTCAACACATTATATTTTTTTTAGTTGTAGATGGACACAATACCTTTATTTTATCAAACCCAGTGCTTCACATGTGCTAGAGAAGCGCTCTACCACTGAGTTACAACCTCAGCCCATAAAACTTCTTAATAGCTTTACTTTAATTCTTTTTTGGATACAGGTAATATTTAATAAAAGTAAACATTTTTTTTCCCCATTTAAAATGAGTATACTAATAAACACCACCTCCAACAACATGAAATTGAAGTTCAGTGTATGGGATAAATATAGTGAATTGGCCAATAAAACACACTTTGAATAAAAAATACTTAAGGTTTCTTAGCTGGACGGAATTAGGATATAAGTAATGTTCTTAGCTTAGAAAAAGAGCCACATGCAGAGTCTTCAATTTAAAATCTCCCTTTCCCCGCTTCCTATTAGAGCTTTATGATTATACACAGTAGCTGGGTTAAATTGTGACATACATACATAGAAATTAACTGACTTCAGTTCATGATCCCTGCTTTTCCCTCCTCTTTTTCCCTCCTATCTCTTCCCTCTATCTACTGGACTTCCTTTCACTCATTAATTTGTGAGTGAAAGTATCTTAAATCTCACATGACAATAGAAACTGAAGTACAGTTTGGGAATTCATGAAAATAGAGTGAAGAAAAGTGGTGGAATAAGAATAGCCTACTAAGTAGAAACTAAAAGACAGTAAAAATGCCAAGGGTGGTCCAAAGGACACCAGTTTTTCCTGTGCTTCCCCTAAAACAAACACACAAAAAAATCATGTCATACATTCCTGCTCAACTTAAAAAATATTTCAGGATTTTCTGATAAGATATCCTACCATAGGTTGCTAATCCCATTCTTGTCTTTTCCATACATCTTACTACAGTCATCTTTAGATCTCTTATGTTTTCATGAAGAGGAAATTTTCTCATGGGCATGCATTATGTCACATGCACTTGTCAAATTTAAAATATTCTTTGTTTCATCTACCTTCAACATAGATTCGTATCACTTATTGAAATAAAATCAAATCTTAAATTTTAATAAATAATGAATTTACTGTGAAACTGTTACCTATATTTAAGAGTGGTAATAATGGTAACTATTATAAAAATTTCCTTTGGCGACGCGAATTAATTTTTTTTACCTCTTTTATTCTTAATGCTTTATCACCTTTCTACTTGGCAATAATGCACTCATTCCTCACTGTGTAATACACTTTCACTTTCTCTGAAATGTTCCCTCTCTCTTTTGAGAAAAAATAATTACTCCCTGGGATTTTTACCAGACTAGCTAACACACTAACTAGTCTTCTTCATGCTCTAGGTTGTTACAAATATGTCAGCAAATGTTTGGGAAAGCTAAACAGACATATAGAGGGCAAGGTGCACCCTATCACACTGTGCAAAAAGCTCTGATTTTATTACATGGACAAGTTTACAAAAAAAGACCACAGGAAGACATTTCATATGCTATAGAGCACATGTCCTTTCTCACTAGAGTAAGTAACACAAAGTTTTGCTGGCTATCCAAAGGGCCCAACAGCATTCAGACCACTAGAACTTAAAGTCATGGAAATTTCTGAGTTTAAATCTATCTGCTGCAATGCTTTGGGTCAAAGGAGATTTGCATGCTTCCCTTATCTTCTGCAAAACCTTTAAATAAAGTGAAACAATATATGATTTTATGATACCTGCAAAAATGCCACTTGGCATTAAAAAAGTATACAGTTTCAAAAGGCAAAATAATGAGGCAGAAATGGCATCTTCTGTTAAACACTACCATTTCAGACCTAAAAAAAACCATGGAAAACCTTTTGCACTGTCTTTCTAGCTAGCTGGGAGGGTTAGATAAGGAAAGAAAGACTTACCTTGATTAAAACATTGATATTGTTCGTTATTTTCAACGCAACAACTTTAATCTTATTCTGCAAAGAGAAAACAAATTTAAATTAAAATGCCACTAGCTTCTATGCATATATTCCATTCTGATACAGGAGTAGAGTAATCAAAATTTTTCTTTCGGAATAATTTCTACAGTTAGAGAATTCCTTGGTTTAAATCTAGATAATGCTTATTCCTATTTCTTGACTCTACAAAAGTATACAGATGGCAAAGAAAAGAAATCTCATATTCCCTTAACAGGTTAGAACGTTTTTAAAATGTTGTCCACATTTTTTTTTGGAAAATATTTAAGGGATAGATGCACATAAAAGTTGCTTTAGAAGAAATAATTTTAAGTTATAGGAAGACGTAATTAAAGTTTCAAGTATTTCAATAGGACTAGGATGAAGACTGATTAAATTGGGCAAGATTAGGGAAACCGAAAATCTCAACACGTACCTATACAGTGTGTTTATGGAATTAGCAGTTTATGAGACATGAATCAAAATTCTTACCTCTTCTGTTTTTAAGGCCTCGCCTGTTTTACCCTGAAGAGCCAAGCGAAGTTGTCTAATATAAACCTGTAAGCCCCGTGCAAAGTATTGCAGCCTAAATGAAAAAGAATTTAATTAGCAATTCATCATTCTAATTTTGCTCTTAAACAATCTTCAACTGTAGCAAATTGATACTAAGTGCAGAAAATGGCTTATGACCAATAAATTAAAGAATAATTTCTTAGGTTGCCTGTTTCTAATCCAAGATTTCATTAAGTATTAAATCAGTCCCTCAGGCACAATAGAGGACAGTAAAGGTGACACTGTGGCTCAACATTCAAAATTTAAGACGTGAATTTTGTTAACAGAATGATCCAAAACAAACTTCTTGATGAAAATTACTTATATTGAATTTTTTAGCACTGCTCCTAACTATTTGCCAGGCATTTGCTAAAATCTTTACATTCACTGTCTCATTAAATTCACACATCTCTATGAGGTAGGTAGATACTATATCACTCAAATATAATAGATGAGAAAAATTTAGGGGGTTAAAGAGGTTATGGAGCCTGCCCAAAATAATTAAGCAAATCAGAAGAGCCAGAGTCCATTTTTTTGTTTGTTTTTTTAAAAGTTCATTTCCCCAGTGGATTGTTATGCCACATCTATCGTATGTTTACATACATGCCTGTTTTTTAGACTCTCCACTGTTCACTGTGTAAAGAAGGGTGGAGAGAATGTTCTTGTAGAACAAAAACAAAACCCAGGGAGCTTAAAGATAGCCATCACCTTTGCCAAGGACTGAACCACCTCAATCATATATCACCTGATTTTGAAATCTTTGAGCTTTTCTGCATTCAGTTTGGCTGTTAAGAAATCTGGAAGTTTTCGGCCCAACTGATGAAAACTGTACAACAAACATTCCACATAACTGAACTGCAGCTTGGGTTCTTCATTACCAGCATTCTCCCCATTTTCTGCTTCTTCTGGAGGAAGAGGCATATATTCCTAGGAGATGGAAGTACAGAGATGTTTGCAATCTTCTCTAAACATTCTAATTATAAATAAACACTCACGTAACTAAAAGGCATACTTTTAAAACATGGAGCATTAGAAACTACCAAAAATAGAAATTTGGATCAATGTTCTAGCAGGTCAGTTTTCCTTACTAACCTGTTACAGCTGTTATTAGTAATAAAGAAAATTCAAGTAGCTAACATTAGGACTTATACAAACAAAGGCATTATTAAAGTTAAGAGTCAGAATTCAATCTGAGTTGAGATTAAATGTTGACGCTCTTAATGACACCAAAATTTTTTTGAGAACATGAGCCCATTCTATTTTAGGTATTGATTATCTTTATATTGAAAATCTGACCAAAGGTATACAATATCAATGCTATTACACTCCAATAGGTATTGCAGGTCTGGAAGAACAGCAGATGGTGGATGACTCAATTCATGCCAAGGGTCTGCAGCTAATCATCATGCCAGTTATACAACTGCTTCCGTCAAACAAGAAAATCACTCAGTTATGCTGATAATGATTTTATCAGATGGCCTATTTTCTCTACAATTACAACTTAAATGACAGACTTTATTTCCTGGTTGCTAAAGCTACTTTGCCTCAGGAGGCTACTAGCTGGTGGCCTGGAACAAATGATCCTCTGCAATGCTAACTTTAGTTTTAAGACTGTTTGGCACAATTGGAAGAGTTGCTAATTTCTTTCACACAGACAGAAATTTTGATATGGAACAAGAGAAAGATCTGCTATCTAAATTTTGTGTGGCACTATGCAAAGCATTAACAACAGAAGAAATACCAAGATGAAAACAGACTTTTTAAAAAGGTAGACAATGTTCGCCTGACCAACTATTAATTGAGAAAATTAATCTAAATGTCAAAAGCTGGTTCTCTGTCATTAATTAATACTAAATCAATCTTTAAAGATATATACTGACTATACCAAAAGGAAAAAGTTCTTACCAATAACTTATCAAATAGTTTTCTTAAATTTGTTTCTAGCTTCTCCATGTCACCACAAAATGAACTCATTTCCGCCAACAATTTTAATACCTAAAACAAAAAATATTATTTTTTGAGTGAGTGAGGACTATAAAATGAGAATAATCCTAAATAACTGTTTAAGACTTTCTTTATTTTCTACTATGCTTTTACAGAATCCTTAAGTTTGAACTGGGAAAAAAATCTTAGAAATGCAGCCCTACTTTTTACTGTTGAGTAAAGTGGAAGGCCAGAAATAATGTGACTTGGTAAGAGTGCATGTGAATGGCAGAGATCTCTAAAACAAGATCTCATGATTCCTAATGTATCTGTGAGAATATAGAAAAGAATAACAGACACTTTCTGTTATAGGTAAATGACAGTGCTAATTAAATGTAAAAATAAACATGTTAACTAACTTAACTTGTACTATAAAAAAACACTTAGAACTTTTAACAGGAAAGAATTATTTACTAGCATTTAAGGTGGGCTTCTTTTACTATTAAACTTTGTCTCCAGATAGTAACTCAAAATACTGGTAATTGTCAATATTCTAAATGTCCATCCCTTCTTTCATTAGTCCCAACCTGATGAGCCTAGCCCAGGACATCTGTGCATAGTGAAACTTTGTTGTCCCAGAAGCCTAAGAGGCACTTCCACTTCCACGTTTCTATCCAACTCAAGAGTCATTAGGTGCTCTTCAGAATCAGAATCTTTACTAGAGTGTGGTGGCACATGCATGTAATTCCAGTGACTTGGGAGCCTGAGGCAGAAGGATCACAAGTTCCAGGCCAGCCTCAGCAACTTAGTCCATAACCAACTTAGTGAGATTCTGTCTCAAAAAATAACAAGGGATGGGGGATGTAGCCGATGGTACAGAAAAAAAGTTGAAAGATAATTTTGTGTCAGTGGGCGTTTAATGTATAAAGATGCAATTTGTATGCAATAATACTATAATGGAGTTAAGTGGAAAGAGCTTTTTAGGACCAAGGTTTTGTGTACACTTAAAACTAAGTTAGTACTAATCCAACCTAGATTCCTATAAAATGTTAATTGCAAGCTTCAGTGCAATTACTAAAAAAGAAAGTGCTTGTTTCCATTTGTACTGGAGGTGCTAGCCAGGATAATTAGGAAAAAAAATGAGGAGGGAAAAAGGCAGGCAGATTGGAAAGGAGGAAGTAGAACTATCTCTGCAAAGGACATGATCATATTTGTAGAAAGATCTAAGGAATTTATAAAACAAACAACCAATAAAGCTAAAAATATGTAGTTCAGTAAGATTGCAGAATACAAGATAAATATACTAAAATTATTTATAATTTTATATACTAGCAATGAACAATCCAAAAGCCAAATAAAATAATTCCATATGCAATTGCATAAAAAATTCAGAAATAAAATTTAACAAAAAAAGCATAAGACTTGTATATTGAAAGCTATGGAAACTTGTTGAAATTTAAAAATTGAAATAAAATGAAAACATCATTTGTTTAAAAAAAAAAAGAATCTTTACTAGATTCTGGGGATGCAGAAGTGAGTTAGATTACATATAGGGAGAGAGAGATAAATAAGTATAAAGTATTACAGATGCTGTGAAAAAAATTATGTATATTACAGTTAAGATAGAAAGGCAGGAAAATAGATAATTCCATTGATCAGGGGTTAAGGATATTTTGTTAACTGAGTTTAAATCTGGTTCTGTAAGTTATGGCTAGCAATAGAAACTGTTATGTGTTATTTAAAAATGTTAAGGATTCCAAGGACTATAATGTAATCTATAGGCAGTGCTTTTCCATTGCAGCAAATTACAATTGAACCCATAAATCATTTCTATGCAATTAATCCTAGCCCAGGAATTTACTGGCTAGCCATTACCAGACATTTAAATTACTCCCTTAGAAATTATATCTAAGTTAGTGGTTACAATTTTGTTAAAATACAAGGCTATATTTTTGTCTTTTCAGTGCAGAAAACAGGAATTTTTTCTTACCTCTAACTGTATATCGAGACCCTCCACAGGGGTAGTCAAGGTACTGAGGTTAGGGAGAACTTGCTCACAGAAATAAGTCACAAATCTTGTGGAATGAACATTTTTCTGTATAAAAAAATCCAAAGAATATCGAGTTGTCAAAAAAAAAAATGAAATACTTTCTCAAATATTACAGTAGAATGTGCTTCAAGTGTTAACTAAGCACCATGGCATCAAATACTGCAACTAAAAGTAAGATATAATGCATGCCCCAGGGCACCCCAGAAATAACATCAGCAGACTTGTACACTTCATTGCAGGCACTTGGGACATCTACACCCCTCTGAACTCTTCCATCAAAGAAGCAAATCAATTTGAAGTCAAATTCAGGAGGGTTAGTGTTGCATTTTCAGACTACATAATTCTCAAGAGGACAGATCCTTAAACCTGGGTGTTTCAAACTAAGATATACATAACCCAGAAAACTGATGGCCAGGGGAAACACAAAGCTAGAGACAGAATGCAAAATCTGCATGACTTAAAAGCAAGGCTTTAATGAAATTTCTTCCTGCATTTTTTTTCTCACAAACCCCACTCCAGACTCTCTATTCACCCCAGTATGTTATGAATACTTTTATGGAAAAGTCTGAGAAGAGTATTTCAAGTGAATATCTATAGATAATAGAGTAATCAAAATCTGAGTTATATAAAACAAAGAGCTCACAGAGAAGAGGGGTACTGCTTGCCGCGTGCACTGTAAGAGCCTGTCCACACAGTCAGGATCTGAGGGGTTGAAGGTCTGTTCTAGGTCGGCCTGTTCTGCTACAAGCTCTACTAGTTGCTGTCTTCCACTCACTGTCTGTAAGCTTTTTAACCCAGATAGTATTTTCATGAACAGAACAAATTCTTCACCAGTCACATCTTCCAAGACCTCGAAAAAGACAATTCAGAATAACAATATTTTTATCACTGGAATGGGCAGGAAAGATCAAAACTTCATGAAAGAATGGCAAATTTATTTCAGTTACTAAAGTCAGTTTGATATTACTGCTTCTGAAATATTGATGAAAAGACAACTTTTGGCTTCAGAGTAAACCATGCACTCTCCAAGGGGACAAAAATTCATTCTTAGGAAATTTTACTTGGTTACCTACAAAGCACAAGATACACATCCAGAATGTAAACAGATATACAAAATGCCTGTGGCATTAAAAAGAGTGGCTAAGAAAAAATACATACAAAAAGGCTCATATCATTGGGTCTAACTCTTTGTATTTACCGACCAAAGGAGTTTGCAATCATGACATACTCTTGCATCATGACTTATTAGTTGGGAATAGGTAAGATATTCAAAGTATTCCCAGGAAAGTCATGCTTTGTTCAAGGAAGAAATTTTATCAGCAAGAAAGTGGTGCTATTATAGAGAAACTTTTGAAACTTCTTGAACATATTAGGAAATGTAAATTGTTCCCAAACTTTGGCACTTTAAAATGAGTGAAAAGTTAATTCTGACAAACCTTGCCGATTTTAGCATCTGTAACTACACTAGATGTTGGGAACACAGACACATAGGCATGGTTTTTACCCTCTTGGAAGAGTTTACAGTGCCATGGGGTAGGATGAAAAAATAGATCATTTCCATGTGACAATATAATGATATACTTCATTTTGAAATGGTGCACAATACCTGAAGGGGAGAAAGAGGTAGGAATCAGGGAGTTTCCTAAAGGAGGTGATCTAAACAGAGTCCTAAAAGACACATAAGTTTTGAGGACAATACCAGAAAGGATTTAAATATGATTACATCCCTTTAAATTAATTCACTACTTTGTATCATTATGAGTGGCCAAATGCTAACTACCATATAAAAGAAACTTGAGAGTTCTGTGGTGGTTCTAATGGGACGTATCATTTTACTCAAGTTACATACAGCACTGGCAAATACTGCCAACTTGAGAGTTCTGTGGTGGTTCCAATGGGATGTATCATTTTACTCAAGCTACATACAGCACTGGCAAATACTGCCAATTTGGTAATTGTTATATTGCTTTAGAGAATTTCTATTAAATGATGACAGCAGCTTACCTTTTTGGATTCAGTTAGGATAAGCTCCTCTACTTCCTTTGTTAGGACTTCATCTGGTAAAGTCTTGAGTTTTGTAGATAGGAATTTAATAGCTCGTTCTCTAACAATGTCCTCTCCTTGAAGTATCTGGCTAAATAAGCCACCTAAAGTTCCTGTAAAAGAAAATAGTTATCTGCAGCAAGTCAATGTATACTGTAAAGAAGTTATAAATGTAACTCAATGTATAGCATTTCTTTTCAAACAAGATAAATATCATGGATATCATCAATACTGGCTAAAAGTTGGTTTAAAATGTCTATAGACCCAATACAGGAGTAATCACACATTTTGTTCTTGGCTAGAATCAGCTTGGGCATGACTTTTCCTTTTTATCATTAATAATAAAACCCAGATATTTCAGAAGAATTTCTATAAAATGCAAAATAAGTTTTTTCCAACAGAATTCTAAAGGAGAAGTACGATTTGTTTTTGCAACTTTCTTTTCTTTTTTTTAGTATTCAATTTTAGTTGTAGTTGGACACAATACCTTTATTTAATTTTTTATTTTTATGTGGTGCTGAGGATTGAACCCAGGGCCCTGCACGTGCAAGGCAAGCACTCTACCACTGAGCCACAACCCCAGCCCCTGTAACTATTTCTATTGTAATTTTCTAGTCACAAACATCTTGACTTAAAGTATTTTTTGTTTTCGTTTTGCTTTTTTAAGAATACCTACAGTTTTTATGAAATAAATCTCTGGGTGAACTCCAAACTTTGTCCTTAACCAAACTTATTTCTTAAACCGTCAAACACAATTCAGAATAAGAACTGGCCTTACCTTTTGCATCCATCTTAAATATACTTAACAGGGCATTGTTTACTAAGTTAAATTCTGCAGAGTCATCTGGATAGAGAAAAAGTAGTGCAGTGAATATAAAATAAATCTTAAATACCATTTGTTTCATTTCCAAACTTAATATTCAACATAGCTTTTCACAGATTACATTATTAGCAAACTTATATCTAAGCAATTTTCTCAAGTACCAAAAAGACACATTTCCTTATAAGGACAGAGAACCTGATCTAGCATACCTAGAAAACTTTTATGTAAAGACGGTACAATTATTGAACTACAGGAAACTGGGGGTAAAATTACGATGATGATGATGCATCAAAATTCCCAAGAGAATTCAGTCTTTACACCCCTGAAAACAAAATTAAAAACAAAACACCAAGAATTACAAAATCAGAGGCAGGGGATATATATATATATAGCCCAGTGATACAGAGTTTGCTAAGTGAGGCCCTGCGTTCAACCCCAATACCCCTCCAAACACAATAAAATAAAAATTACATAATCAGAAGTCATTAAGTTTCAAATTACTGAAAAAGTTTAACCTCTGCGGTAGGATCTTTGGCACCCCACCCAAATAGACACTATTTCAGAGAGAAGTTATACAAAAAGGTAATAATAAAATTTCTTACCTGTCTGCAAAAGTTGGGTTAGTATATCTGCCACTCGGGGAAGATTTTCTCCAGTGGCAAACTGAGGCAGCTCTTTAATTGCTTGGCGTCGAATCTGGGCATGATTTCAAACAGAAAATCAATCAAAGGCTGTTATTATTAAAAACAACAAATTCAGCTTTTTAAGAAAACTAAAACCACAGAGAAACCATGTTAAGAAAAGTTGTTAAAACATAAGATATGAGATTTTTAGTAGTTTAAAAAATACTTTGCTCCAATTTTTTCTTTTCTTTTCTTTTTAATGGATAGGGTGTCACTACATTGTCCAGGCTAGCAAGTTCTGGGAGAACTTCAGTTTTCCTGTCTTAATCTTTTGAGGAGCTGGAAATGACAGGTATGAGCACTGTGCTTGAACAAATCTGCTTCAAATTAATATCCAAATTTTATAGAATATGTCACCAAAATGTAGTGGAAAGGATGTTAAATATAATACCTGAGATTGGTGTAGGCAGATTTGAGATCGCAAACATTTATATACAACTGTTTGGTTTTAACTACCTTTGGACATACAATATAGTCTTTAAAACAGCTTCTGTGGCAATGTCATACTCAGGAACTCTATTTTAGAATTTTCAGTACTGACTACTTAATACAGCACTTGTGGTTATGATTAATTCCAAATACTGATTTTAACTTATTAGGTTTAACGTTAAAAAAAAAAAAAAATCACACAGGGTTTACATCCAGGGTTTATAATATGAAATGTTTGATTCATTGATTTCATTTGGAAAGCCAGGAGATAATACTTGAAAATTCTTAGAAACCTTTCATCAACAGCCAGAAATGCTAACAGTTAATTCTATTCCAGGGAGAAATTATTTCTTCTTATTCTAGTAATAATATATAATTATTACATTGGCCAATTATTTTTCTGCCATGCAAAACATATAAGGGTGTTAAAACTGTATTAACTAACAGTCTAATTTTATAGCACAATGAATAACAATATATGAGAAAGATGTGAGCCACAACCCATTTTTAGTAGTGAGTAATGAACACAAAAAACAGATCATTTTGTGATTCTACGTATTTTCACAACAAAAGGTGGTAAAAGAACTAATACATTTTCTTAAATGTAGATTTAAGCCTAGATATGGTGCAATACCAGGAAATGCTGTGATATTTTATTATGCACTGATATAACTATGATTTTATTATTCCAATATAAAAACATTTGAAAGATTGTTGAAAAGTGTCAATCATAAACTTACTGATACATCTTCATCCTCACAGAGGTCTAACTGTGCATTGATAGCAGAATCAGCCAATTCTGGAAAATGCTTAAAGAATTTAGGAATAAACTGAGCTGCTAATCGTTTTTCCTTTGTACCGCCTTTCACGCCATCCAATATCACTTGATAGGCATCTTTATGCTGAAAGAAAGAATGCAGCAGAAAAGAAGCATAATTTTGAAGAATGTGAATCTAAATACAACTTTAACAAACATGTTCAGGTCTGCTTTAAATTTTTAGAAGCTAAGAAATAAGACTTATTTTTGGAGTTTTACTGCTTATATCAGACACCTATTTTTCCACCTTGTTGCTTCTTTACCCATACCCCGATTTTAATTAGGGAAGAGACAAAGATAATTCCAATTTTAAGTGGAAAAAGCAAATAAGATTGTTAATATACTAACATTTTTTCATTTTAGAGATCATTAACTCTAGCTTTGTGACTGTGTGATGCTTAAAAATAGTAATGAACACCACAGAATTCTCAAAGAATTGCGTTACATTTAATCATTTACATTAATTTAAAAATTACCCCTATTTCCATTAGCACTTTGAAGAAGGTAGAAGAAATACATTTCTGAAATCAAGCAATTTCAGGAAGGTTAGGAAGAACAGTTTAATTTTGCTTCATCTTTTAGGATATGATAGTAACAACTATTCTATAAATCCAGCCAAATTTGGAATCAGAGTCTAAAATTACATATTAGAATAACACATTGAAGTCATTTGTTTCTTTTAAAAAGAATTCTTAAGTGCTCTAAATGGGAATACTCAACAAGTTCCTAATCCTTGTTACACAGCTGCCTCCAAACCAGTCCTCTTATTAAATGACATTGGTCAAGCTGGTAAGTAACAGTGATAAATACCGAATAAGACCATACATATATCTTTTGTGTGACATCTGAATAAAACTTTTAATAAATGAAAAATGTCCTTAAGAATTATAATCTTGATAGCAAATGCCACCCACAATTTAGTGTGCATTTACACTGTATAAGCAATGCACTAAGTGCTTTAGTCATATGAGCTTACATCATGCCATCAAGAGAGGAATGATTAACAAATATCCAATAAACTGTAGAGTCAGGAAAATATTTTATAACTATTTTTTTCCATGGACAATATTCTGTTGAATGGAAAAAAATAAAGTAAAATGTAGTTATCAACACACTAAACAGAACACCAATTCCTAAATAAGAAATTTCTGTGAAAAATATTTAGCTTCCTCATGAAATGCAGACAGAACATCAGTCTTCAGGAGTTATTACTTAAAAAGTAAATTACATATTTTTCAGTGCAAACGTTCAAAATATCATAGCTTATTTTTCTACCGTTTCACATTCCTGTGGTTCACCGCACAGCTTCTAGTCAGATTTCATAAAATCAGTCTTGAACAGTTCTGACATCCCTACATTTTGCAGAGAACCCGAAAATCTAAAATTTCTATTCAAATTTAAAGCTTTACTTTTAAAGTAATGTGAAGAAATACCTTATATTATCTAAAATTATATGAAAAAATTACAGCAAACCTTCCCCAGGCCAATGAAAAAAACTTGGAATCAAATAAAAAGGAATCATTAGCAGGATTCAATGAAAGTCTACCAGGGATAGTGATACCTTGTCTACATTCCTCATGACAGGTATTTTTATTTTCTGGTGAGAAAATCAAGGCTCACAGAAATGAAATAATTTGTCCAGGGCCATGCAGCAAGTTGAACAGATCCAGGACCCAAACACAGTTATGCTGGGCTCTATAGTCAAGAACTTGGTCTAACACCAATCTTCTTTAATTGGACTGTTTCAAATTTATGTTCTAGGATCTTATTTAACAAAAAAAGGGGAAAGCACTTATCAGATCTAGGACCTTCAAAGGTAAAATTTAAGCCCTAAATACAGGCTCCATGCAGACACTTCAACTGGGACACAGCTTTGCAAATACAGTGGGACCTTTGGAAATTTAATACATTTCAACACATTCAAACCAGAATTCAAAGTTTCTACCATCAGTGGGTCTTAGTTTCATCAAATAATTTAGTGACTATTACTAATAAAGACTTCAAGCAAGTACCCTTAATATGATGCAAAATAAAGTGTGCTCTTTCTTGTCAGTTCTTGGAGTAATTTTCTTCAACACTATATAGGGAAAACTTTTTTTTTTTTTTTTTAACTAAACAGAATTTAAGGTACAGTAGTTATTACTTGTGTTACTCAAAGTAGGAAACAAATGAAATTGAAATTCTAAGTAATCACAGTGACTTAGTGACAGGTAGAATGTTACTACAAGAAAATATTCCAAATAACATACAGTACTGATTATTTTTCCCATTCTAACACAATGGTATATTTCATTTAGACAGATAAATTTGTGATCCCAACAAGTTGTAATTGTAAACAATTGTAAACACTTTAATACATTTCTCAAGCTGCACACATTGGCATATTTTTAATATCTAAAAATAGAAACTTAATAATAAAAAATAAAAATAGAAACTTTTTAATATCTAAAAATAGAAACTTTTAAGTAAAAAGTAAGGTACAGTTGGATCCACAATTTTTGTATGCCTTCCTTCCCTCCTCCTTCTGTAGAAAACACAAGACACACACATTCGTTATCTCTCTCTACAAAAAAATTCATGGCAGTGACTTTTAAAACACATCCAATAGGCATAAGAGGTAGGTGATGTACCAGGTAAAGCCATACTTAGGTCCATGATGCAGCCTCTCTGACATAAAACATTCTTTTAGAGAAGGATGGAGTTTCAACAAATACATTTCTTAAGTAAGACATAAAAAGAAGATGTTTAAGCTACATTACCACCTTCTGTCTTAAACTCAGTAAATCCAGTTTGTATGTGATGATAATACAGGCTGTTAATACTTCCACATATTTTAGAGTACTTATGAACCTGGTCTGTACTTTAGCTTAATCATACAAAATAAAGTCACTGAAAGAGTGGTATTCATGAAATTAAAGTCAATAAAGCCCACACTGCTCTATATGAAGAGCCAATGTATTCAATGGGTAGGAGACCAAGAGGAGAAAGGAAGGGTTAGGCATTATATAGATCTTATCTCAGATCAGCTTCACTGACAATCCCTTTAACAGGTATCTGGTATGTTTTCTTAAACTTTTCAGATTTTTGACAATACAAAATTAAGTATCTAAATTTAAAAATTAAGTAAATTCACAAATATTTATAACAAAATTTAAAATAATGGTGGACCACACCTTGCTTTATTATGGCCAGTGGGAAATGGTTAGAGAGAAATAGGAGCACAGCAAAGAAGGCAGAACTGAAGACAATTAACAGATGAGGGGGGAGGCTGAGTAAAAGGAACATAGAAGCAAAAAAAAAAAAAAAAAAAAAAAATACGATAAGAGAAACTAGAAGGTTTTGGTTATTAATATGCCCTTAGAATTTACCATTTGTGACAGGCTTATTAGAAGATATATGTTCCCGTGTATGTCTAGAAAGTAAAAGTTCCCTTTGTCATTCATCAGAATCCTTGTACATTTTTTTTTGGTATGTATATCTATCTGTTCCTTCTTTGTATGCATTTCTTCAATTTTGAGAAAGAAATGTCTACTGGAGGGCAAGGTAAGTGCAAAGAGAGAAGCAAAAATAAATAAACAAATAGATTTAACTCAATCTCCTGAAATAAAATATACAAGTCTAAAGAACTATTAATAAATACAAACACAGTGCTAAGGAGGTTCAAAAAGATAAAGATATGATCTGCTTGATGAAACCTCAGAGGACTTGTACTTTCCTTATATACTTTGAGGGCACACTCTAAAAGAAATGTTGACAATAGTGTGGCAAAGGGTGGCAGCAACCTGAGCAATCTTTGTGCTCACCTCTCTGGCAAAGGCTGAAAATCAAAAAAGCCAGAAGGAAGTTAGAGAATGACAAACTCAAATACAGTCTCAGTAAAGTGCCAAATAGGAATTGCCAGAAAACTTAAGTCTGGATTGTAAATCTCCTAAATTCAAATATTTAATGGTGTCTTCTCCATTAAATCTGCTCTTGCCTTTGTTAGTTAAAATTACAACCAATATCCTGAAACTCACTATCTTTTTTGGTGAACAGTTTTAGGTACTTTCTTTAAAAGGAAAGAAATATTATACATCAGAGCAGAGTTATAGGCATTACAGTTTGGGTAGCTTCACTTCTCCCAGAATTCAATGAACTGATGGCAAATCACTACACTTCCACTACATTTCAAGATTTTTTTTACCTTAAGTAGTTGCTCTATGGCTGTTACTATGGTGTTATGAAAGCACTGACTACCCATTGTTTACAGGAAAACAAGCTATATTCTAGTGCTAGTACATGGTAGGTGCTCAAAAAATGTACTGAATAAATGAAATCATGGTCTGGAAAAATTTATGTCCCTTTTCCCTTTTCCAGAAATTTCTGGCCCTTATAAGCTCTTCCTAAATAGCAAATTTTTGCTTTATGAAAGACATTGTTACTCTCTTGGAGTCAGCTCAAGCTCAATCTCAAGCTTTTGTAATTAAAGATGCCCTAACAGGAAAATCTCAGCAAATCTCAATTTCTCATAGTACAGGTCATGTTGGTGCTTAAACAGTTTAGATTGTGAAGCACTTTGGATTTGGGATGCTAAAGCACCTATACAGGCTATGCAAATATTCCAAAATCTGAAAAAATATTAAATCTGAAACACTTCTGGTCCCAGGAATTTCAGATAATGGATACTCAATCTGTACATATATAAATTACAACTTAGTTTCCACTTGCCCTAATACACTCCCAGTAGGGAGTTAAATAACTTCTGCTCCACCAGAAATGAGGGTGAGGGATGAGACATCTCTTTGCATACAGTTTCAAAGTTTTCCAAATAAGATTCCACATATGTCTCTTCAGGAAAACACAATTTGCAAAGCAGGTGAGAATCACTGTTCTAGTTTCCAACTTATCCCCTCTTGCTGATGTGCAACAAAGTCAAATTTAGGCAGCTTAATTTGCTACAATATTCCCCAACTCAATCACAAGACAAATTATACAATGATTGAGAATTCTTCAGTGCTAGTGCTTACTAGGAACAACAAATTGAAACCATAACCATAGCTTCCCCCATTTTGTCTTAATGGGCAGAAAACTCCTTCAGAACTAACCTAACATACTCTCCATACATTTACAATAGTGTCAGTAAACAGTTCTTACAGGTAACAGTGAAATTCCCTACTAAAATGGAAATAAGTAGGGAAGGAAAATCATTTGGCACTTGAAATTGGTATAGTCATAATTCTAGGTTAAGTTATAATAAGGTCCCAACATAAATTTATCATTATTTTTTTGCTCAGCTTAGGAAGACACTGTACTTGATCTACACGCATCCAAGAAAAGGACAGGAGGAGTACTGTCAATACTTTAATATAGACTTTCTAAGATGGTGTCTGCTTTCTACTCTATGAGATGTGTAAGCAGAGGCACAGAAGCTTCTAAGCACTGAAAACATATAGAATGGGATTTCTAAATAATCAAGTTTACCTCCAGGGCAACCTGAACCTTGTTCTCAAGAATACACCCACCTGACTACTTGTCAATAGTTCAATGTTCTACAGTAGTTGAAAACTAAACCACGTGTCTGGGGCAAACAGCAGAAAGTGCTTGCCAGAAGACTCTATTAAGAGCTGCATCCTTCCTCTCTCAAGACATTGCCATTGCACAGTTCTGTATTACTTTCTTCATTTAAAACAAAACAAAACAAAATAAAATCTTTCCTATTTACTTTTATGTCACCAGTCCCCCTCACTAGATGCACCTCCTGGGAGAGTACAAATCTTTTCCATTTGCACCTATAGGGCCCTGCACATCACCTGGTGCGCGATAGGCACTCAAAACAGGTACTGAGTAAATGAATTCTTGCGTCCTCGTTGAAGTGTGGAGGAAAAGGGCCCTTATCTGTTTTTTACAACCTTTGATCTCTTAAGCACTTTCCCTAAAGTAATAGAAACTTTTGCCTCCAAAGAGATTATTTTTTGATCTCTTGAAAACTTTAAGCCTCATCTTTGAATAACTAAGTTCTACCGAAACGAAGGAGAAAGAGAGAAGAGGAATCTCTATAGGGCGAAGAGAATTAACCTGAGCCTGAAGGGGCTGAGTTAGGAATCGCCACGGGGAGAAAAGGCTGGTTGAGGGCGGTAGTGAAGCCTGGTACCCGGGGGACCGTTCTCCCGGGGGAAGCCGGAGTCTATACTGCCAGAGTGTCCAACCCGACGAAACAGCCCAGCGCGCCTGGGATCCCGTGGCAGCACAGCGACAGCCCCGCCCGGCCCGGGGTGCGCGGCGGGCAGAGCTGTAGAGAGGCCGCGGAGCTCCGGGCCCTGCAGGCCGCTCCGGGACTCACCTGGCCCACTTGCTCCGTGGCATCGGCTAGGATGCCATAGTTGCGGTAAAGCTCCTCCACCGTCGGCATGGTGAGCCACAAGCCCGCGGCCCGCTCCTGCTGTCGAAGTCGCCGCCGGCGCCACCGCCGACTCGGAACTTCTCCAAGCTCACGACCCGAACTATTACGCCTCCAGCTGCCGCCAGTGCCGCCGCCAGTCACCGCGCACAGCGGCCCCGCCCCCAACGTCTACGTAAAGACGTCACGTCGGGAGCGGCCTTTCTGGGACGCCAATGAACAGCCCAGGGTTTTGTCGCCCTCTGGCGCTTGGAGGTGCAAAAAGCGGCAAGAACTATAAAATTGCTTCTTAATCTTGAAGGATCCTAGCTAGCTAGGAAGGACCTCTTGATCTGGGAGGGGAAAAGGAGAGGAATGCTATGATAATTTCTTTTCCTCTCTTAAAAGATCTTACATTTGCTAAAATGGTGATCTTATGAGGGAGGAAATAGAATGAGAGATTACAAAGGCAAGATGTATAAATCACAAACCATCTTCCATGATTCAAGGAAATGAACATATCTATGGCAGCTGCAGGGAAATGGGACCGTGGATAAGCAAAAAGCATTCAAATTCCGCTTTAAAAAAAATACCTCTGTGTCCATCAAGTTAAAGGGACGTGGTGTCAGATTTAGCCTGCTGCAAGAGTTTGTTATAACTGCTTGCTGCCATTGTAAAGAACTAGGGGCCACTGGACGATGTTTAACATCTAAGAAGTGAAACCATGTATGTTGTTGTGGTTTGGATATGACATGCCCCCTTCCCCCCAAAGCTCATGTATTGGAGACACGATATCCAATGTAATCACTTTCAGAGGTAAAATGATTAGATCACAACAGCTCTAACCTAATCCGTGGGTTTATGCATTTGATGAAATAATTTGAAGGGACTTCTGTGCTTGGTGGTAACTGTAGGCAGGTGGGGTGTGGCTGCAGGAAGTAGGTTACTGGGTGCTTCTTGCCCTTGGGGTTTATGTTTTGTCTATGGCTCCCCTGGGCTCTCCTCTGCTTCCTGTTTGCCTTGACCCAAGGAGCTTTTCTTTACCACACCCTTCTGCCATGACGTTCAGTTTCACCTCCAGGCCCAGAGCAATGGAGTCAGCTGTCCCCGGACTGAGGCTCTGAAACCAGAGCCAAAATAAATGTTTCCGCCACTAAGTTGTCAGGTATTTTTTTTTTTTTTTTTTTTTTTTTTTAAAGAGAGAGTGAGAGAGGAGAGAGAGAGAGAGAGAGAGAGAGAGAGAGAGAGAGAGAGAATTTTTTGATATTTATTTTTTAGTTATCGGCGGACACAACATCTTTGTTTGTATGTGGTGCTGAGAATCGAACCCGGGCCGCACGCATGCCAGGCGAGCGCGCTACCACTTGAGCCACATCCCCAGCCCCAGTTGTCAGGTATTTTGATCACAGCAATGAAAAGCTGACTCACACCATATGCTTACCAGTAAGCGTTCCAGGCCAGCTTCGTTTCATCTAAACACAACCATGGAAATCGCCAGGAAGATGTAGAAAGAAAACATTTGTGTAAACGATGAGCATCTAAACCATAGTTAAATGTGAATGTGCAAAGGGATATTAAAATTGAATTTTCAAGATTGAAACATCAGGCTACGTAATAGATGGCCAATTTCAAAGCTCAATCCACTTGTGCAGAATGATTACAAACAAATTCCCTTACCCTTGTACTTCTTAGTCAGATTAAAGATATTAGAAAGGATTAGATTGTAGAATGGGAGGAATTAGTCATGGGATTAGTTTCTCTTTGAGAGGATACTGTAGTTGTGATTAGGCTGGGGCAATTGCTACCTCCTTCCCTCAAGCCTGGGACCATTCAGAGGAGCCTGGAATTTGGTTCCTGTAATTGGGAGGCAAAAGGGACCAGACCCTGACACACACCTGATGAGTTCAAGTTACCTGTAGCCACAGAGTGGAGGTGGCCTTGGGGGGCATCTATTGCCAGGGAGTTCAGCATGCTTCCTTGGTACCAGAGATGGGCTACATGAAAAGAGAAATTCTGGATTCATTTGCTCCTGGAGACTTCTGCCTGAGAATGAGAAAAGACCCCAGATGAGAGTCACAGGTGCTGAATCTGAGTGCTGACTGGGAGCTGAGCATGAGGACGTTGCTGTAATTTGGCTCCGGAAAGTTCTCCAAAGGTCCATGTGGTAGAGGCCAAGGCACCATTGGGAAGTGGTGGAACCTTCAAGAAGTGAGGCCTAGTGGGAGGGGTTCGCTGGGGGAATGTCCTCAAAAGAGGTAGTTGGGCCCAGTCCCTTCCTTGTTCCGCTGAGCTTCCCGGTCGTGAGGTCCGCAGTTCTGTTTTATCATAGGCTCCCACCATGATGCACCCAGAGCAATGGCACCAAACCATCACGGACCGAGACCTCGAGACTGTGAGCTGAGATAGGCTTCCTTTCTTCAGGAGGGGATCATTCAAGGTCCTTGTCATATGGATGGAAAGCTGGCTACACTTGGGGGTGACCTCTGAAGGACAGCCCGGTCTCTACACACCAGCCCAAGTCCCTGGGATGGCCCAGATAGAGACCTACTTTCTCCTGGCTTCTCACAGTGCCCTCCCAAAGCACGTGCCCCAGAGGAGTTGGAAGCTGCCGACCACCCTGAATGGGGGAGCAGGAGAAGAAGGGCAAGGTGGGAAGCAGGTCCCAGCTGGACCAGAGAAGATTCCACTGAAAATCCAAGTGGGTTCAGTTGTTCGGATGAACATGCTAATTTCTGCAGCAGAAAAGTCATGGGCCCATTAGGGTTTCCCTCTAGGGCTGGAATAAGACTCTCTCCCTTGCTAGGGTGTGAATGTCTGTGTCTTTCCGTAATTTGCATGTTAAAACCTAAGCTCTGAGGTGATGGTGTTGGGAAGTGGGACAGTTGGAAGGTGCTTAAGTCCTGTGGGTGCTGCACTCACAAATGGGATTAGTGCGTTGTTGAAGGGACTTAAGGGAGTATGTTTAACCCTTACTGTGCAAGGACGCCAACCGTGAAGAAAGAGAGGTCCTCACCAGCCCCCGAATCTGTTCTGATCTTGGACTGTCCAGCTCCCAGAACTGTGAGTGATAAATTTTTGTTGTTTATAATGACCCAGTCTAAGGCACTTTGTTACAGCAGCCGGAATGGATACAGGTTTCACCTGAATAAATTTGAAAGAGAGAGTGAAAGATGATAATTATATTGTATTGTTGTTGTTGTTGTTATTATTATTATTATTAGTAGTAGTAGTAGTAGTAGTAGCAGTAGCAGTAGCAGTAGTAGTACTGGGACTTGAACCCAGGGGTGCTTAACCACTGATCCACATCTCCAGCCCTTTTTATTTTTTGTTTGGAGACAGGGTCTTGATAAGTTTTATAGGGCCTTGCTAAGTTTCTGAGGCTGGCCTTGAACTTGTGATCCTCCGATCTCAGCTTCCAGAGCTGCTGGGATATAAAGCTGTGTTTTGATCTCATCCCCCAAGTTGGGTATTCAGTGCAGTGATGCAGAAGTAGAGAAAGGGATCTGGGGCAGGAAATGAAGCTGCGTTTGCTCAGGGTACCTTTGCTTAGGCTTAATATTTCCATCCATCATAATAAGAGTGTGGGAATACGTGCATGATATATGTATGTATTATTTTGCATATCTATTTCAAAAACTACAAAGAATAGAAAGACTCAACCTGTGTTTCTCTGTTTTAAAATAGGCTATTCATGTAAGTTCCTTCAAACCTAATCCTTAGCCAACTTGCCAGGTGTTTTCCTCTCAGCATCTCTCCTTTCCTTGCAGATGCAGCCTAAGAGTCAGCCCAACCATCAGGTTTCCTGGTTTCCTTTTTCTTCTCTTTCTTTCAGTGCCGGAGAATGCTTGCTTTAAATCATTTTATGTTTTTCTCTATTTAAAGATGGTCATGCATGCTAAGGGCCCAGGACCGCTCTCCAGCAGTCATTCCAACAAAGACCAACACAATTACACCCATAAGCAGGGTTCAAGGTGGTACCTTCGTACGTGAACGTAACAGTTTGGTAGACTTCAGTGCCCAGTACTTCCTCAATGACCAGCATGTATTGTGCAGCAAAGTTCTGAGCACTTTTTGTGAACTAATTCTCAAAAATTATATGAACTAGGAAATTATCATCATTTCCACTTTACAGACGAGGAAACCGAGACACAGAGATGGGAACTAACTTGTCCAGTGTCCCTGAGGTGCCTTGGACTTTGAGTCCTGGCAGCTGTGTTCTGAAGCTCCTAGGTTTACCATGGGAGTCTGTTGCCTTCAGCCCGGATGTCCCCCCACGTCCCCACCACCTCCAGTCCACACACTGTCCTGGTTCTACACACATTCAGCTGTGTCTCACTGTCCCTTCTATCCTGTGTCAGGCACAATCCTTTGGACCTGAGCAACGGCCACAACCTTCCGCGGATTTCCTGGTCTCTACTCTCCATCAATTCTATTTCCAATCAAATATCTCTTTATATATTTTTGAGTTGTTTCCTTTAATTAAATAAGTTAAACTAAGAATACAACATTGTCAAAACACGGTACATTCAAATACTACAAAATATTTCCTGTAAGAAGCAAATTTTCTCTTCCCGTGTTCTTTCCCAGGAGGTAACCATGGCTACCGTATGGTTTACATCCTTTTAGACCTTTACGTACAAATGTAGTTTAGAGCAGCGTGTGGCGTCCTTCATCTGGAACCTTGCTTTTGCTGATTGACAATGTGTTGGGTAGACATTCCTGAGACTGTTCTACCTTGTGTTGATCGACCACGTTTTACTCATCTATTCCTCTTTGGACGTGTGGTTGTTTCCTGTTGTCCATGGTTACTAACTCTGACAAAGGGGCATTTTTAAAAAAATTTCCTTCCTTGAGTTTTTATGCAGCCCCCAGCTTTTCCACATGGACCTTTGCAGTGTTGCAGTGATTCTGTGTCCTTGCCCTTGGGACCTGAGAGCGAATTCAGAAGTTCCTGTGTGCAGGACAGGGTGTGAGTGTCCCGAAGTTCTGTAGGGATCTAATCCCTGCTGTGGGGTATTCAGAGGGTGGGAAGGAACTCTGACTATGGTGCTTACAGGGGGAGACTTGGGGAGGTCATCAGGGTGAGATAAGATCATGGGGTGGCTTTATAAGGAGACAGGACGCAGTGGCACGTGCTGTGAGGATCATCTGAGCCCAGGAGTTCAGGACACCCTGGGCAACACATTGAGTCACCATCTCAAAAAAAGAAAGGAGAGGAGGTGGAGGAGGAAGGGAAGGAGGAAGCGGATGAAGAAGAGGAGAAGGAGGAGGAGAGACCACAAGATCTGTGTGCATGTGTACACTGCCTGTCTTTTGTTGGGTGATGCTCTGCACTGCCTTGAAAACTCTGCCAGCAAGAAGCACCATAAGATGAAACCCCTTGACCTTGGAATTCCAGAACTTTGTGCCAGAATGAAAAAAAAAAAAAGAAAGAAACCCTTTTCTCTATAAAATTACCTAGCCTCAGGTATCCTGTTATAACAATAAAAAACAGACTAAGACAGAGGTCATTTTTGTCAAACTCCTCTGTTCTTATGAAGGTAAAATTAAGTCACAGAATAGAGAATTGGATTGCATGAGCTTGGATATGATGTCTGTTCTGGGTGAATCAGTTACCATCAGGAAATCAAGGCTATACAAAGCAAACATGGCTGCCCAGGGAAGAAGGAAGGGAAGAAGGTAGGACTGGTGCTAGAGAATGGGGTGGTGTGGTGGGTGTTGATCCTCTTTAGCGGGGAGTTGCTGTCACATATGCTGTGATTTCAATGTTGGTGTCCTCTATTAACAGGGAGAGCTCTGGGAGGTGATTAGGTCCTGAGGGCTTCTTGCTCTTGAATGGAATCAAGACCCTTATAAGAGAAGTCTCACCCAGTGCCCTTCTGCCCTTCAGTCTTTTGAGGGTGCAGTGTTTTCCCCCTCTGGGGAACACAGCCATAAGGAACCATCTGGAAGCCGAGAGCACAGTCCTCACCAGATGTCAGACTTTTTTTTTTTTAAGGAGAGAGAGAGAGAGAGAGAGAGAGAGAGAGAGAGAGAGGATTTTTATTTATTTATTTTTCAGTTTTCGGCGGACACAACATCTTTGTTTTTATGTGGTGCTGAGGATCGAACCCGGGCCGCTCGCATGCCAGGCGAGCGCGCTACCGCTTGAGCCACATCCCCAGCCCAGATGTCAGACTTTTTAAGAGCTCCTTCATCTTGGACTTCCCAGCCTCCAGAACTGTAAGAAGTAAATATATGTACAGTCTCGAAATTACTCAGTCTCAGATATTTTTTCATAGCAGCATAAAAGGGCTAAGCTAGTGTCCTCTGTCAGTGCATATATCTGAGGGCCACATGGATTCTATCCTAGCAAACCGAGTGCTTGAGTCGCTATTGCATTTTGGTTCACTATTCAGCAAGTATTTTTTTTTTTTTTTGACCATCTGCTATGAGCCAGGCACTGTTTTGGAAGTCAACCAAGCTAAGCAAGGCATGAAGCTTCTCTTCTGGTAGAGAGAAAAATCAATAAACAAAGTACATAAGTCAAATGCATCTTGTTTACAAAAGTAAGCAATAATATTAACATAGAGTGAAACCAGTCAATAAAAATGCCTTGTGTACCGACATCCTGGTGTGTGGTCGATGGTCCTGGTGTGTGGTCCATGGCAGTCTGGAATTTGCCTTACATGTCTCACATCATCTAGACCAGATCGGAGCTCTCGGCTGGTTTGACACTTTCCCTGGAAATCTGCAGTGAATTTCATCTCCTTCCATTGCTCCTGAAAGTTCTATCCGGTCTGCTCCAGTTGATTGTCTATACCTCCACTGGACAGCAAAACCTGGTCATCGGGAACTACTTCTCAGATGTTCCATAAATGCTAAATCATGAAAGAATGAACAAAGGAATGACAAGCTAATATGAACTTTTGTGAACACAGTTTATTTTAGTAAGTTCCTGCCAATTTCTTTGCCGTAGAACTTTTCTACTTTGTTTTTATTTTTATTATTTTGTTTTATGGAAAACCATTCTTTCCTTCTCACCTCCCCTCTTCCCATTACCTAATGATCAGTGTCTTTTGCCCTAGTAAATTTCAAGTGCTTTGACTATGTTTGAGCCTACTTATGCTGTGATTTATTAAATACACATTGAAAGGCTTAAAGAACTGCCTTGGTCATTTACTTTATATGCCTGGTATTTTGGATCAATCATTAGCCTATGTTCTGAGAACTAATTTCTGTTTTCCAAGGAGGTCTTTTTAATTCTGCCAGAAAAAAGATCATAACTCCCTAAAAAACAACAACAGCAACAACAACAAAACAAACAAGCAAAAAACAGAAAGATTTCCAAATTAAGGTCTAACTGGGTCTTAATTGAAATAATGATTATAATAATAGAAAATATCCATTAGGTGTTGACTGTGAGCTTAATAATACATTGTTACAGCAATAACTAACCCTTACAGAGGGACTGCTCTCTGCCAGGCTCTATCCTAAGTGGTTTGCAGGTTCCAACTCATGATATTCACGGCAACCTTATGTAAAGCAGATGCCAGCATTATCCGCCCCCCTCCCCTCATTTTGTAGATGAAGAAACCAAAGCACAGAAAGGTTAAGTACCTGCTCAGGGTCACACAGCTCGGCTGGCTGCATCCCTAACTATTACACCACACTGCCTTGGTGTTAATGGTTTCTGTTAAGTCAGATCTGGAGTGTCCTATTTCCTTATCCAAACACTTCCAACCTTCTCATCCAATTTGGGTTTTGTCTGTAGAACTTGACATACGTATTAGTGGTGCCTACTTTGTAGGGTTGCTGGGGATTCAATGAAATTGTGAGGGAAGTGCCTGAAACAGTCTGTGGCCTGCGTCAAGTCTCAGCCGGTATCAGCTGCCTTCCCCTTTATCGTCTTATGATCTTACTGATTTACGTGTCGAGAATGAATGACCCTTGGGCACTGCATTTGCTCTCCGAAGTGTAATTCATTTTCTGTGCTTGTGTCTCAAATGGTGGACACTCGAAGGTCTTAGCTTCCGAGTGGCTGCCATGATCTTAAAGCCATTTTATGTTCTCAGGATTCTGGAGAGGAGTTTCTGCTCTCAGAGTGCTGGGGATCACGAGTCTGGCATCAAGGAGGTGTTGCCAGGCCGTGGCCCTTCCAAAAACCGCCAGGAAAGAGTCTCATGCTTGCCTCTTCCACCTTCTGGTGGCTGTTGGCTGTCCTGGGCTTACAGCGGTAACCTCTAATACCACCTTTGGTCCTCACGTCACCTTCTTCTGTGCCTATCAAATCTCCCCTGTGTATCTCGTAAGGATACTTGTTATGGGGTTTAGGACCAATTCTGACAATTCAGGATGATTTCATCCTGGGACCCTTTACCTAATTACATCTACAAAGACTCTTTTCTCAAATTCACGTTCACAGGTTCTGGGTGTTAGACAGTAGACTTTTCTTTTTGAAGCCTCCCATGCAACACACTACAAGGGGTTAAGAGTAGATGAATATGGTGGGGGGGGGATTGTTAGCTTGGTTGTGCTGCTTATTTAGTGGGTAGGAGATTCTCAGGCTATAAAAGTATATAGTTTTTTCTTCCTGCAAATGAAGGGGCCAAAGTTCTTGTTTCTTTGTCCTGCTGTTGAGAGGATAGGATTGCTGATCACCTTTCCCTAAGACTGCAGTGAGCTTGTATTAGCCAAGGTTCTTCAGAGAAACAGAGAGAGAGGGGCGGCGGGGGGGAAGTGAGTGAGTGAGTGTGTGTGTGTGTGTGTGTGTGTGTGTGGTAGCCATGCATTAACTATGGGGATACAGTCTAAGCAATGCAAGGTTAGGTCATTTTGTGTCTATATCATGGAGTGCACTTACACACACCTGGCTGGTGCAGCTCAATCACTTGACCCACAGTCTCTTTTCAGGATCCAGAGACATGGTAAACCCGAGATGCGTGAGGGCTGCACCTGGTATAACATGTCCTACTGTTTTATAGTAAATTTTAATTTTTTATAAATACAGGAAGTAGTCTAAAATATCAATAAAAAGTATAGTGTAGAAGATGCATAAACCAGTAACATAGTTGTTTATTATCATCAACTATTATATATTCAACACAAATGTGTGTGCTATGTTTTTACACGAGTACTCCAAGAAGCAAGGGGAAGAAGGTTGGTTGGGTCTAACCAGGGACCATCCATCCTCACTGAGTTTTCACCACCACAGGGGAGACGTCCTTCATTTTTCAATAAGAATCCTTTTTCTTTCTTTTTTTTTTTTTTTTTTGGTGTTTGTGTTCTAATTCATTCATGGATATATAACACACACATACTTGTTTCTTTTTTTCTCATCTTTAACATTTTTAAAGCAAGTTATTTTTCCTTGTTTTTTTGAGAGTTGCGGAAGGATTTTGTTTTGTTTTATTTTTGTTTCTCTCTCTTGTTTCTCCTTTCTTCTCCCACTAGCAGTCAAATTCTCTTGTTCTCTCTTTCTCTCCTTTTGATTTTTTCTATTTTTTTTTTCTGTGTAGCTATCGCTTGCTACATCTCTTCAACATTCTCTCTGTTCAGATTTTGAACACCATATACGGTCTTTTACCTTCCTATCCATGTTCTCTTCTCTTACTGAACCATATTTTTACCATTTTTTAAAAACTATTTGGTTCATGTAACTCTGGTCCCTACCATTCACGTTGTTGGTGCTGTGGATGGCATAGCTGATACCTGTCTTAGTCCGCTTTTTCACTGCTGTGACTGAAATGCCTGACAGGAACAATTTTGGAGGAGGAAAAGTTTATTTGGGGGCTCATGGTTTCAGAGGTCTCAGTTCATAGTTCTCCATTCTTCAGGGACAAAATATATATCCAAAAGGCATGCAAAACATATATCCAAGAACCCACCTCCTCCAGCCACACCCTACTGGCCTACAGTTACCATTTGGTTAATCCCTGTTAGGGGATTAATTCACTGATTGGATTAAGTTTCTCGTAACTGAATCATTTAACTTCTGAGCTTTCTTGTATTATCTCACACATGAGCTTTTAGGGAACAACTAGTATTTAAACCACAACAGTACCTGTGTTTAATGCCAAATGTAGTTAACAACTATTTAGTGATTTTGCTATTTGGCAATTGCTAACCCCTTCATTTCTGTTTTGTGTTAAGTAATATTGTGGATATCAAAAAAGGCACTGGCACCGATCTCATCCTGGGATCCTTTACCTAATTACATCTATAAAGACTCTTTGCTCAAACAAATTCATGTTCACAGGTTCTGGGTGTTAGAATTATCAGAATTGGTCCTAAACCCCATAACAAGTATCCTTATGAGACACACAGGGGAGATTTGATAGGCATATAAGAAGGTCACATGAGAGCAAATTTAAAATTTTTTTTTAAATTTATTATTTTTTATTATAATTTGTTATGCAGAATGCATTACAGTTCAAATAGAGCACAATTTTTCATATCTCTGGTTGTACACAAAGTAGAGTCGCACCATACATGTCTTCATACATGTACTTCGGGTAATGAAGTCTATCTCATTCCACAGTCTTTTCTACCCCCATGCCTCCTCCCTTCCCCTCCCACCCCTTTGCCCTGTCTAGAATTTGTCTATTCCTCCCATGCTCCCCCTCCCAAACCCACTATGAATCAGCAACCTCATATCAGAGAAAACATTCGGCATTTGGTTTTTTGGGATTGGCTAACTTCACTTAGCATTATATTCTCCAACTCCATCCATTTACTTGCAAATGCCATGATTTTATTCTCTTTTAATGCTGAATATTATACCATTGTGTATATATACCACATTGTTGTTATCCATTCATCTACTGAAGGGCATCTAGGTTGGTTCCACAGTACGTTGGTTCCACAGTTTAGCTACTGTGAATTGTGTGGCTATGACCCTGTAGTATTCTTCTTTTGGGTATAGATTGAGGAGTGGGTTAGATGGGTCAAAAGGTGGTTCCATTCCCAGTTTTCCAAGGAATCTCCTTACTGCTTTCCATATTGGTTGCACCAATTTGCATTCCTACCAGCAATGTATGTGCCTTTGCCCCACATCCTCATCAACACTTACTGTTGTTTGTATTCTTTTTTTTTGGGGGGGGAGGGGTACCAGGGACTGAACTCAGGGGTACTTGACCACTGAGCCACATCCCCAGACATATTTTATATTTTATTTAGAGACAGGGTCTCTGAGTTGCTTAGTGCCTTGGAGTTGCTGAGGCTGGCTTTGAACTCTCGAATCTCCTGTCTTAGCCTCCCAAGCCACTGGGATTATAGGTGTGTGCCACTGTGCTCAGCTCTTGTTGTTTGCATTCTTAATAGCTGCCATTCTGACTGGAGTGAGATGAAATCTTAGAGTAGTTTTGATTTGCATTTTTCTACTTGCTAGAGATGTTGAACATTTTTTCATGTATTTGTTGATTGATTATATTTCTTCTTCTGTGAAGTGTCTGTTCAGTTCCTTGGCCCATTTATTGTTTGGGTTATTTGTTTTTTTTTTGGTGTTTAGCTTTTTGAGTTCTTTATACACCTAGAGATTAGTGCTCTAACTGATGTGCAAGTGGTAAAAATTTGCTCCCAAGATGTAGGCTCTCTATTCACCTCACTGATTCTTTTGCTGAGAAGGAGCTTTTTAGTTTGAATCCATCCCATTTATTAATTCTTAATTTTAATTCTTGTGCTTTAGGAGTCTTATTAAGGGAGTTGGGGCCTAATATGACATGATGGAGATTTGGGCCTACTTTTTTTTCTATTAGACGTAGGGTCTCTGGTTTAATTCCTACATGTTTGATTCACTTTGAGTTGAGTTTTGTGCATGGTGAGAGAAAGGGATATGCTGCAGTCTGGCTGGGCACAAATCATGAGCCACTCAAGCAGGAACAAACTTTATTTCCGAACTCATGCGAACGCCGCCCACGTGGCCCTCCCAGGCACACCACACACCAACCGGAACTCCCTCCACCGGAACTTCACCAACCAACAACGCGAACTCCCCAGGAATCCCCGCGAGAGCTCAACCGGAACTCAACTCCGGGAGAACTCAAAAGTAGCTGGCGCCTGAGGCATCAGGAGCCGTCCTATTGCCAGATAGCAGGGGTCTAATATACAACTAAATACACAGCCTATTTCAATCCAGCATCATCCAGTCACAGCAATTATACACAGCTTAACTTCTTAATGGCTTGCTGGCGTCACCTACTTCTGGCAAAATGCTAGGGGCCATTCTGACTCAGTTGTGGCTCTCAACAGGGATTTAATTTTATTTTGTTGTATATGGATTTCCAGTTTTCCCAGCACCATTTGTGAAAAGGCTGTGTTTTCTCCAATGCATGTTTTTGACACCTTTGTCTAATATATTGGATATTTATTTTAATGTTGTATATTGTTTGCTCCAGTTGTTACTATTATGTATTTCTACCTTTTCTGTGAGATTCTGGGAATCTACAGGGGCTCTACAAGTTCATAGAGCAGAGAGTCTTCTTCTGAACTAAATCCAGGCAAGAGACAGCATGACTTGCTCTACACACAAATTAACCAACTCAGACCTCAGCAATGCTTTAATACAGAGAATAGAAGAGACAAATAACCCAAAGTATTGATCAGGCCCCAAGGAGGAACTGCTGGGGACAGAGAGCTCCTTAGTCAGGTTTATGGACACGCACTCCTATCCCCCAAAAGACAGAATTAACACAAAGGCTGTGGGTACCACACCTATAAGGAGTACACCTATAAGGGGTCTCAATATCACTTTAGGACACATTCCACATGAGTGGAAGAGAAATTAATCCCAAAAGATGTATAGAACCCAATCCAGGAATACAAGGAATATGAAAAAAAAAATGTAAAACAACACCTCTTAAAGTTCATAATTCACCAGCCACTGACCCCAAAGATATTGAAGTGGATGAAATGTCAGATAAATATTTCAAAATAATAATTCTAGAAATGATTAATGAATTCCAAGAGAACACAGAAAAACAACTGAATGAATTAAGGAAGTGAATGAAAAATTTAATAAGGAGCTACAGATATTGAAAAAGCACCAAACATAAATCTTGGAAATGAAAGACACAATAAATCAAATAAAATGTTTGGTTGAAAATCTCTCTAATGGAGTAGACCATGATGAAGATAGAATCTCAGAACTGAAAGATAAAATGGCCCACCTCTGAACCTGCGGGCAGTATTAAAGAAAAGAAGATAAGTAACCCTGGCCAGAATACACAAGAACTCTGGGACAACATGAAGAGAACAAGTTTTAAGAATCACTGGAATTGAAGAGGATGGTGAAACGCAGGCTAATGTAGGTAGTGTGAAGCTAGAGGATGTGGGTCCCCGGGGACATGCCTTTGGGGTATATATTTTGTCCCAGGCAAGTGGAACTTTCTCTCTCTGCTTCCTGGTGTGATGTCCTGAGCCACTGTCTTCCACCACATTCTGCTTCATCTTGTCTATGAACTGAGATCTCTGAAACTATGAGTGCCAAATACATTTTTCCTTCTCTAAAATTGTTCTTGCCAGGTCTTTATGTAACGGTGATGAAAAAGATGACTAAAACCAATTCCTTGCATCTTATCTGATCATAATGGAATGAGATCATAAATCAACACCCAAAACACCCACAAAGACTACATAAATACACGGAGCTTGAACAGTACATATTTTGTTTCATAATGGGGATTGAACACAGGGGTACTTACAACCACCGAGCTACATTACCAACTCTTTATTTTTTATTTTGAGATAGAGTCTTGATAAGTTGCTGAGGGCCTCACTAAGTTGCTGAGGCTGGCTTTGAACTTGTGCTCCTCCTATCTCAGCCACCTGAGCTGCTGGGATTACAGGTGTGTGCTACCATGCCTGGCCACTTTTGAATATTGAGTGGGTGATAGAAGAAATCAGAAGAAACATTTAAAAATTCTTAGAATCAATTGGGAATAGTGATACAATATACAATTTCTGGGACACTTTGAAGGTGATTCTAAGAGGAAAGCTTATAACTACTAGTACCTACATAAGAAAATCAGAAAGACCCTAGATAAACAACCTAATAATACATCTCGAGGCCCTTGAAAACGAAGAAACAACCAAACCCAAAGCCAGTAGAAAGAAGGCAATAATTAAGATCACAGCTAAAAATCAATGAAATTGGAAATTAGAAAAAAAAGTATAAAAGATCAATGAAGAATTGGTTCTTTGAAAAGATAAGCAATATTGATAAGCCCTTAGCCAAACTAACCAAAAGAAAAAGAGAGGATACCCAGCCTAATAAAATTAGAAATGGAAAAGGAGAACTCATCATGAATATCACCAAAATCCAGAGAATTCTCAGGGATTTTTTTGGAAACTTTGGAAAACATAAAAGAAATGGATACATTTCTAAATGCATACAATTTGCTAAAATTGAATCGAGAGGACATAGAAAACCTAAACAGACAAATAACTCACACGAAGATAGAAGCAGTGTCTGTCAATGGATGGATGGAAAAAGAAAATGGGTATGTTTCTAGCAGTATAATTCACAATAGCCAAACTATGGAACCAGCCTGCGTCCATCAACAAATGAATGGATAAAGAAAATGTGGTGCATATACACAATACAGTTTCATTCATCCATAAAGAAAAATGAAATGATGTCATTTGCAAGAAAATCGTTCTAACTTGAGAACATTATGTTAGGCAAAATAAGCCAAATGAAGAAGGTCAGGGGTTGTATGTTTTCTCTTGTATGTGGAGGCTAGAGAGGACAAAGGAAAATGTGGTGGGGGTGGCGGTGGTGGGTGGAATCTCTGAACATCTAAGAGAGATCAGTGGAGTAGAGGAAAGGGCCTAGGGAGAGGGAGGAGGGGAGGAATAGGTGAAATACTGGGGAGTGATACTGGCCAAGTTATACTGTCATATTGTGTGCACGTAGGAATACGTGACGATGAATCCCAACATTATGTATAGCTACAATGAGCAAATTAAAAAATGGAAAAAAAAACCCTTGTAGAAACAATCTGTGCTAAAGTTTGGATCTTAATAATCTCCTAAAAATAGGTTCCTGTATAAAAGGCTTCCTCACCAGCTTGGTGTATTGGGAGATGGTGGGACTTTAAAAGGTGGAGCTTAGCAGGAGCTCTTCAGGCCACCAGGGGCATGACTTTGAAGGGGATAGTGGGACCCTGCTTCTTCCTCTTCCTTTTTTTTTTTTTCACTTTCTAGCAATGAGGTGAGTGGTTTTGCTCTATCATGCACTTCTGCCATGAAGTGCCACCATATTTTCAAAACAAGGTGCCAACCAATCATGGACTGAAAACCCTAAGTCAAAATAAACCTAAATCTTTTTTCCATGGTGATTATCCCTCATGTATTTTTTACTAGTAACCAAAATCTGACTAACACCCAGAATAATGTTTGACCAAATATCTGGGCACCTTGTGGCTTAGCCAAGTTGGTACCTAAAACAAGCCACCAAAGGGCTTACCAGTTGATTCTGCAAGCATTTAAGTGTCCCCTAGGTCACAAAACTCAGAAACTCAGTCTGGTTTTCTAAAAATTAACCAGGAGTGGTAAAACCTAATGGAAAAGTTGAATATTTACCTGGTGACTAGCTTCAGGCTGGCAACCATACCAAGAAGTAATAACTTGCCTCCTCCCAGTCATCTGCTGCCCACCGGAATGCAGGAGCCATGATGTTGTCAGAGTGGTTCTGACTCCACAAGTCCAAGAGACAGGGGGAGAGAGAGAGGTATGTCCCTGGAGAAGACCAAACAAACTTTACTCTTGTGACTCTGAGCATGTTACCGAGCTGCTCCCATCTTAAAATGGCCAGAGTGGGGCGACATCATAGAGCGTTGTGAGGTTAAAATGAGCTCATTTCACAGAGCCTGTTACATAGTCGTCGGAATCGTCATCATCATCATCATCATCACCATCACCACCATCATACATTTTGTGATGTGCTCCTGGATATCACAACCTTACAGATGAAACCACTGAAGTTCACATTAAGTAAGACCAAGAGAGGTTAGTGGCAGAAATTATTGTTATTAACACATTCTTTTTGCCAATCACTTAGTTAATTTTACTCTTTCAGTCTCCCTTCCTGTCTGCAGATAAGAGTAATCCCTACGTTAATGTACTGTGGAAATTCAAGGACATAAGTGAGAAATACTTTGAGGATGGTCAACTTGTTTTATTTTATTGACCCACGTTTATTTTATTTTATTGACCCACGTTTATTTTATTTTAATTTTGGCCCACGTTTAAGTAACTGACAGCTTGGTATCACTTAGTTCATACTTTCAAAAAAAAATATTAATTTTTGTAGAGTCACTTTGTTTTTCCAAGAGCTTAAACATCTAGAGATTTGCTCTAGATTTCTTGACTAACTGGGGAGTTCATAAGACTCAAAGAATAATTGCGAATTCCTCCATAAGTGAAAGAAAGTCAATTTTTTCCCTGAATTATGGCACCTTGTGCAAAAAAACTTTGTAGTCACTTTATACAATGCAAAGTGCTTCATAAATATGGTCCAATCGTGATCAGCTGGGTATCTAACACTTTGTGAATTAATAGTCATCCAGGTGTGGTGGACGTCCATCTGGTCTCATCTTTGTTGCATGGATCACTTGCCAACTTACAGGGTGTCAGGGGTGGAAAGCACCCAAAGGAGGAGGGGGAGAGAGCTAAGGTGGGGAAGCATCTGCTACTGATGATAACAAGGGTAATAACAACCACAAAAATGACAGCTAACATACTGAGTGCTTTGGGTGCGTCACGTAGCTCATGTTAAGTGCTTTCCTTATGCGTCTACCCCTCTCCCTCCAGCTGTGCGAGCTGTGGGTTTCAATCTCTGCCATCAGGTCACACAAGTTGCTCAAGGTTACTTAGCTTGATTGATGATGGAGATGGGATTTGAACCCAGGTTCATTTGGCTTCAAAGCTCTGAAGATTCTGCGGCTTTCCATCTCCTCCCACTATGCTGAGCCCCTGCCTGAAGCTCACAAAGATTCTCTCTTCTCTTTGCTTTCCCTTCATAGAGAGTGCATGGATTCTGTGTCCCTTCGTAACCTGACATTCCCCACTCCGTAATCACAACAGATGGCACTAGTCACTGTGTGCACAGGGACACAAGTTGGTGTCAATGTAATTTTGCCCAGAGAAAGAGAAGCTGTCGAAGCAGAGTGACCCCAGAATTTATTCACAAATTCAATGACAAAGAGATGTTAAAAAAAGTATCAGTGATTTTCTTACACTTATTTTTTAAAATTAAAAATATAAGTCATATGTACTGAAGAAAATTTGAACCGCAAAGAAAAGGACTATAAAAGAAATAAAAATCTACTATCCTACGCTCAGAGACAATCTCCATTAACACTTGGGGATATTGACTGAAAAATTTTTTTTTCTTATTTATACAACCTCCCCTGCCCCCAGGTTCTAATTTACAGAAAACATTTAAAATTTGTGTTACAACTTACTTTTCATTTAAGTCAGAAACATTTTAATTCTCTCTCTCTCTCTCTATATATATATATTTTTTCTTTTTTTTTTTTTTTTTTTTTTTGGTACCAGGGATTGAACCCAGGAGCACTCAACCACTGAGCCACACCTCCAGTCCTTTTTATTTTTTATTTTGAGACAGGGTCTAGATAAGTTGCTCAGGACTTCACCACATTGCTAAGGCCGGTGTTGAACTTGCAATCCGCCTGCCTCAGCCTCTTGAACTGTTGAGATTATAGGTGTGAGCCACCACACCTAGCTAATAGCTAGCTCTTTAAATATGATTTTTAAAGAGCTTCATTGTAATCCCATAATATTATAACTTATTTGATCATTCAAATATTGTCAGGCATTTAGGCTGTTCCCTGTACTTCACTATTATGAACAGTGCCTGATGGACATCTTGGATCACGTGTCTGATTATTTTTTGGTGATGGATTGCTACATGTGGAATTGCTTAGAATGAGAGGTATATTTTCCAAGGTTTTTGATTCATGCTGCCAAATTATTCTTCAGAAAGATTTTACCAGTCTCCAGTCCTGTCAGAGGGTTATTTTAAGAAGAATTTTCTTGGAAGTAAAGGATTCTTTTCTCCCCAATGTTGATTTATGCACAAAGTCAACATTTGGGGGCAGCCACTCCATGCAGATCTACTTACTCTTTCTAGAGGACATACAGAGATGGCAGTCAGAGCATTACTGTCTCTTTCCCAGGAGCCTCCTGTGGTCAGTATTGTTGGCTGCATTCAGTGGCCACCTTCCTGTGTGGCAGAGCTTACCTCTCACTGCATGTACCAGCTGTATATTTCCCAGTCCCTCTTGCCAAGGCATGGGCTCATGTGTGATCCACTTTGGCCCATGGGTCCGGAAGGGAATCCAGGGAACACTGTGAAAATTTCAATCCAATGGAAAAGGCGACTTTCTCTTTTTCCCAGCCTTTGAATATGGTTGGGTAGGGATACAATATGTGGAGCTGTAGGAACCATATTTTGAGCATGGAGAGAAGACCAAGACTATCACTGAGAAGCTGACTGACTTTGGCAAACAAGTCCTAGAACGGTCCAGACTGGAACTTTTGTTATATGACAAGGGAAAGATATCATTCTTATTAAATACCATTTTAAACAGGGAGTTTGTTATTTGCAGTTGAAAGCATTCTGATTTCCCTCCTACCTGATCCAAGCACTGTTACCTCTGCTGGATTCTCCAAGTCATGCCCACACATTCACGGCTGCTATAGGAACTGCTTGGGGAGGGGGATTTAGTCAGCTGTGTTTATTTTCCCCCACTGGGACCAAAATATCTGACAAGAACAGCAGAGAAAGCCAGCTCCACTCTCCAGGGACAAGACATACACCCTAAGGGTATGCCCCCTGCAATGACCCACCTCCTTCTGTATACCCTACCTGCCTACAGTTACCACCCAGTTAATTTCTACCAGGGGATTAATGCATGGAGTAGGCTAAGGCTCTCATAACCCAATCATTGTCTCCCACATGAGTTTTTTTGGGGGATACCCCATATCTAAACCAGAACAGGGATAAAACAGTTAACAAGGCAAACATTACTCCTGTGGTTCTGGAGCTTCAGAAAAGAAAACAATCCATAAACTAAAAAGAAATTGCCATGGATCGTAAAAGGAGCTGTAATAGAAAATGATAGATGTGGACACAGAGCTTGGAGAGGTATTTCCGAAAACAAAATATTTGTGATAGGACCTAAGTGACAAAGAGAGAATCGGTCATTTAGAGAGGCTTCAGAAAGAGGGGCTGTTTATGTACCTGAGACATTTGATTCCTGAATGCCTCGGTCTCCTTATCTGGAAAATGAGGATAACACAGTGTCTGATTTAAAGGTGGTACTAAGAGGAGCACGTGGAGTTGTGATGGAAAACACTGACTTCAGTCATTGCCCACGGTAAACACCTGGTGTCAGCAGCTGCTGGTGGTGAGAGTCACAGTGCAGGTGAGTTCTATGAATTCCAAGGACTTGCATTTTTACTTATGGCCTCCTCTGCCTCCTCCTGGGAGTGGTGGCCTGAGCTGTCTCTATTTCTGACTGTGTTAACCTGTGTCTTGAAGCTCTGCCCCTTCACTGGCTTCTACCCCCAAAAATGGTAAAAAAAAAAAAAAAAAAAATGCAAGAAAACAAGCAAAGGAAAAAAAAAACAAGAGCATATTAATAAATGATAAAAACAGTTCCTTTCTTACTAAGCATCCACAGATGTTTAATGACCACCTTCCTAGAAACTTGAAGAGATCACAAGGAGAGGTCATATCAACATGCAGAGATCCAATGTCTTGTTGATCTCCTTTCCTTTTCCTCCCACAAAACAATTTTTTTCCTCATCTGATACATTGATGTTGTTTTTTTGTAGTTTCCGCATCAAACTGGCTTGGTTAGGCTGGGTTAAAACAAGAAAGGCTTATTTCTTGCCTATAGGAAGTCTCCTGTGGGGTTGAGTGGCATTGGAGGCAGCCATCCCCCACACAGTGGCTCGGTATTGTGCTCTTCATCTATGTGCTGTCAACTCTTAACCACTGCATCTGGTAAGAGTGAGGTAGAGTCGAGCCCTGGCCATTTAATACTTCCACCTGGAGGCGGCCACTTCCTCTAGTATTTCATCGGCCTGAGGAAGTCCCATGGTATTATGGTTTGGATCTGGAATGTCTCCCAAAAGCCCATATGTTAAGGACTCAGTCCCAAGCCTGTAGTGCTATGGGGGAACCTTTAAGAGGCGGAACCTAGTGGGATGTCTTTTGATCACTGGGGAGCATGTCCTTGAGGAGGACTGTGGAACATACCCACTTCTTCTTTCTCTTTTTCACTTCCTGCCCCTAAGGTGAGTGGCTTTGCTCAACCATGAGCTCCTGCCATAATGTGCTACCACAGGCTCAAAGCAATGGGGCCAACCAATCATGGACTAAAACCTTCACAACTGTGAGCAGAAACAAACCTTTCATTTTTATAATCTGATTATCTCATATATTTGTTATAGTAACAGAAAACTGACTTATACACATGACCATACCTAATGTCATACCTTCCTTGTTCTCCTAAAGTAGAAGATAGGATATTGGCAAGCGGTGTGAATGTCTCATGAAAACATGATCTTGTCTTTATTTCATAGATACAAAATGAGATCCTGATGCAGCCAGGATGAGAATGTGGGACTCTGGTGTTCCAATCCAGGATTCTTCCTGCTGTAGGTGGTGCTACTATAATGGGAACTAGACATCTACCAAGAGCTTGAGGACTGAGGTAAGACTCAAATCAACACTGCCCAGAATATACCTCAAGGTAGCAAATGTAGAAACTTGCACTTCATTCACAACAAGTGTTTTTTTTTTTTTTCCCCATTAACTAGACATAGTAAAAGCATAATCATTTTGGACTCCTTTGTGGGGTGCATTTCTACTGCATTGAACTGGATATTATTAGCATGCGTGAAAATGCTTATAATTTTCACTGCAAGATCATCAGTACAACTTTAGCTCTTGTGGAATCTAGATCACTGACTAACCAATTATTGAGTACCTGTAATCAATCACATCAGCCTGGCATATGGTAGGGGTTTGTGAAATATTTGGCTATGAGTCCTATGGCTTGGATCCAAAATGTCCCTGCCCCAAAGCTCCGGTTTTGAAGGTTAGGTCCCCATGTTGTTCACAGGTGGGGCCTCTGAGAGGTGATTGGATCATGATGACTCTGGCAACATGAATGTATTGACCCATTTATGAATTCACAGCTTGATGGGGTTGGGGTAAGATTTTTGTTATAAAAGCATCTCTTTCTCTCTCTGCTTCTTGGATGCCTTGGTATGAGCAGCTTTGCTTCACCAGGTGTGCCCTTGATGATATTCTGCATCCCTACAGGCCTGAAATGGATTCACCTGATCATGGACTGAAACCTCCAAAACCATGAGCCAAAAATAAACTTTTCCTTCTTTGTGTTGATTTCTCTCAAGTATTTTGTCACAGCAAGGGAAAGCTAACACCATGACTGGACAAATAAGCCCTATTATGTAGTCAGGCCTATTTCATCTATTTATTCAACAAAAAATATTGAATGCCAATGTGCTACTTGGTTACCTTGGTGGCTCCCAATGAATCAGACCTTCTTATTTGCACCCTGTGTAATGACGTCCAGTGGACCTTCCTAGGCTTGCTCATGTGACTTGCTTTGACCCAATGGGTCAGCAACAAGCCTAATGCAATTGGCAGCTGGACAAGTATTTGTGCCTTGGGGCTTGTCCTCTTATAAAGCTACCACCACCATGGGGGGAGATCCAGTTTAGCATCTTTAAGGAGGAAAGAAGACCCCAGGGAGAGAGAGAGGCTCCGTTGTCCCAGTGTCTCAGCTGAGTGCCTCCTCACTCTATAGCCCAGTGCAGTTGTCTGAGTGAGTCCCCAGAAGCCAGCCCAACAGCTCAGCCAAACCGCAGAATTGTGAGATTTAACAAACCCTTGTAGGCCAGAGGTCTGTGAGCTTTCCATGAAGGTCCAGACAGTACATACATGTTTTAGGCTTTAGGTCACGCAGTTTCTGTTGCAGTTACTCTGCCATTAAAGCAGTCAGATGACACGTGAACAAACAAGCGTGGCTGTCTTTCAATAAAGCTTATTTTTTGAAAGCAGGTGGCAAGCTGAATTTAGGCCACTGGGTTTTGGGAAAGTTTGCTTTGCTCGATGGATAACTGAAATAACCAGCACATTCTCCTTACTCAAGGTGTCCTCGTTCTTGAGAACATGCCACTGCCATGACTTCATTCCTGATGACTCCCTGGTGTGGAATGCCCTCATTTCTCAGGCCTGGCCCAAGGAAAATTGGGAAGTCAGCAGCATGTGTTTTTAGCCTGTCTGTTGGAAGGTTCTAGGAAGGACAAAAAGAAATGTGTGGGAGGGGGAGGTGCCAGTTTCCAAAATGCCAAACCGTGGCAGAGATTCTCTCCTCCTGCCCCGAAACCAGGAGGGTTCATGAAATCTGATCGGGATAACTTAAAGGTATGTAAGAGAGAAATGGAAATTTCCAAGCCCAGTGGTCTCATGACATCAATAGAAAGTTATCCCCGTAAAACGGTGGCTACTCACGTCAATTCACATATTGCCCAAGAGCCTGGAATTTCTGCTAGGATTCCTAGAACTCTAAGACCTTAAGAAATCGGAATTATTGCACAATGAAAAGTTAATCATCAAAGAACTAGAGAGCCCCACCTCCTCGTTATTTCTAGTTGATGACACATTTCTAGTTGGTGGATAAGAATGACCTGACCTGAGTCAGGCTGCCCAGCAACAAACCCTGTCTCCCCTCCATCCAAGAACTGCATGACTTTGGGTAAATAATTTAATATTCTTAAACTCAGGTTTCCTCATTTGTAAAGTTGTGACAATAATTGTAACTTTTGTCTCAAATGACATAATCTATGTGTTCATCACAGTGGCTGATACATACTAAATATTCAACAAATCGTGGCTATCATAATTATTAACTCATCAGTCAGTTCAATAGCGTTTCCTAATTCCTTAGGTTTTCATGGAATATTTTTATCATCTCCTGAAGTGTTCTCACTTCTGTATGTCTTTTATTTGCATCAAAAATGTTGAAAGAAGAAGCACAGTATGGGCACGGTGGGGCACACCTATAATCCCAGCAACCCAGGAGGCTGAGGCAGGAGGATGGCAAGTTCAAAGCCAGCCTCAGCAACTTAGTGAGGCCCTACACAATATAGTGAGATCCTGTCTCAAAGTAAAAATTGAAAAAAAAAAAAAAAAGGGCTGGGGAATGTGGCTCAGTGATAAAGCACCACTGGGTTCAATCCACAGTACCTAAATAAATAAACAAATAAATGGTAGTAATTAATCTCGATGTAAAGGAGAGGAAGGAGGAATGTGAGGTTGAGGAGTTGGGTGTTCCTTGTCTATTGTCCCAGTCATCTTTATTCTTGCTCAGGGGAGCTGAGAGGAGAAAAGCACGATTGTTCCATATCCTTATGTACAAGTGAGGAAGGAAGAGAGGACTCAGGAAAGTACGAGAAAAAACTAACTTTGGTATTACAGGTCAGCTCCCCAGGAAGCGCACTGGAGATTTGCAATGTGGAAGTTCATGGGCGATTGCTCTCAGGGTCAACACTTATGGGGAAGTGAAGGCAGCAGGAATGGACAGAGGGAGACGTGGGTGTGATTCAGAGAAAAGGCCTCAGTCATCCGTGGGGAGCTCTGAACCTGGAAAGAGTTAATCCAAATGAGACAAGTGATTTGGGCCTGTTAAGTCACACATGGACCAGTCTTTGGGTTGGGCCACCCTGCTAAGGGATATGAGCTTGGGCAAGCCAGCCTTCTGTCTTCAGTTCATCATGATGACCAGAGGGGGACTCAGCTGTCAACACTCCATTTTGAAGGCTTTAGGGGACCTGAGGGGTATTGCACAGGCTTCCATACCTGACCTACAGTTTCTACTGTGTGCCCAGCACCAAGTTAAGAAGGTCCACATCCATCATCTCATTTAAATCTCACAACCAGACTGTGGAAGGAATAATGCAGAGGGTTATATTCTTAGTGCCTTCCAGGGGTTTATAAACTGCGGTTCCTAATAATTTTCTTAGCCACTCACCAAGATTGAAATTGTCATCTTTCTTATGTTTGTGATGTGTTAAAGACACGTGGAAGGTAAACTTAAGCACATAAAAATATTGAAGAGTCGATTTGAGTAAACAGTGATTCGTGATTCAGCACGAAACTCCAGGTGGTTCAGGACTCCACTGAAGGGACACAAAAGGAAAACTTTTATAAGATGCGTGTGGACATAAGGCAAAGAAAATATTTGGTTACAGGGAAACAGTCGTCTTGAGGTCCCTGGTTAAAGTTGGCCGTTGGTTGATTTCTGATCGGTAAAGCCCCTCGTTGTTGGAGGATAAACTGCCTTGGTTCGTAGTTTCTGCTTGGAGAAGATTTTCATTTCCTAGGATCTGGCCATTTATGCCGACTTGGATTTTGGTTTGCATACATAAAAATTCAGACAGAGTTGCCTTGGTCTCTTGGTTTCCCCAGTTAATTTTAATACATAGGAGGGAAATTAGAAATTGAGAAAAGCAAAGTTTGCACTCAGGACTGGAACCCAGCTCTAGCTGACGTCAGAGTAGGGACCCCTCCCACTGGGCAGTAGGGACCCATTTCCTTGCTGCTCTGTTGTGGAATTTCTTTCCCAGGAACCACGCTGCTTTGCAGAAATGAGAAATAAAGCTGTACATTGGGGGAGATGAGAAAGACCATAATGTTAGCTAAGGTGAAGCTTAACGGCTCTGAACTTTGTGAACTTTGTCCTTTACACTTCAAGGGCTCCCAGACATTGCCTGACAGTTACAGTTTATCAGCCGTTGCCTTTCACTAGGGGTGGCAGAGGAGTCTTTAGAAAGCTACTTATGCTCTGCTTTTCTCCCTCTCCTTCGTTTACTCCTATATCAACCTCCAGATACGACTTTGAGGGGCCCTCGGGTCTTGCTTGGGAATATTACATTTAAACATAAAGTCTGTTTCCTTTGGCTGTGTCAGTTGCAGCGCCTGGTGGCCACCAGATGGTGCCCGCCTTCTATGACTTAGGGCTCCTCTTTGTGGCTGGTTTCCCTTCCTCTTTCCCCGCGTGCTGGAATAACAGTGCCAATAGCTAATACAGTAGTTATAAAGAAGTGACTATGGGTCTAGTAAATGACTATACTAAGCATTTTTCATAAATCAACTCATTTATTTCTCACCACAGTCTTTTAAGATAGGTATTATTGTTCTTAATTTGTCCAAGAGGGTAAATCACTTGTCCGAGGTAGCAGAACTAGCAGTAGCTGAGTTCAGCCGGGATTTCAATCTGGTCATCTGAATTTAAAGCTTTTTTTTTAAAGTTATTTTTTCTTTGTTATTGGACCTTTATTTTATTCATTTATTTATATGCAGCGTTGAGAATCGAACCCAGTGCTTTACACATGTGAGGCAAGGATTCTACCAATGAGCCATGACCACAGTCCATGAATTTAAAGCTTTGACCTCCATTATTGGAATGGTTTGAATGTGTCTCCTGAATTTCATATGTTGGAAACATAATCTCCAAAGACACATGTTAAAGGTTTCCGGAAGGTAGAGACTTTAGAAGGTGGAGGATTTTGCCTTTATGAATGGACTATTCCACTCATGGGCCAAAGGGTTATTGTGGGAGTGGCTTTATTACAAAAGCCAGCGCTCTCTGGCTTTCTTATTCTCTATCCAGCCATGGAAATTCTCTTTGCCATGTTGTGACCCAGCAAGTGTTTATTATCTCCCCAACCCTAAGAGGGAGAGTCTGAAAGAACACAAGCCAGGTACTAAGGGGAATGATCAGGTCCCTACTTGCCTTTAGTATACTGCTTAAAGTTCAGGCTTCAAGAGATGAGCAGATGCCAGCACCATGCTGGACTTCCCAGCTTCCAGAACCGTGAGCTAAATAAACTTCTTGTTCTTTGTAAATTACCCAGTCTGAGGTATTCAGTTATAGAAACAGGAAAGTGAGCTAAGACAACTGAACACTCGTTCTGTGCCATATGTTGGATTAAGGAACTTGTAAAGTCTACTTCATTTAAAACTTGTAAGATGCTGTGAGCCAAGTACTACTATCCCCCCCATCCCATTTTAAAGTTGAGATTAGGGGATGGAAAGTCCAAGTAATCACCAAGTTATATCTAGTAGATAATGGGATCCTAGGAGGCAGACTATGAATCTTAAACTTACTACATTGACTCCACACACTCTCTTTATCTTTATTTATATATTTACACATGTACCCAGACAGCTAGATAGCTTATCTTTGGAGAGGTGATGCAAAGTGAGCACACTGGACCACTTGGATTTGGTGGGGCCCTAAGATTCTAGACCACCCTGAGTTTCTCTCTAAGCACCTTCTGCTTCATGGAAGAGAACTCTTAGTGAGCCGAGCCTGCTGGAGGCAGCCGGGGCTCGAATCCTGGCTCACCCCTTCCTGTTCAGAGTGACTTCAGCTAAGCCTCTCTCCGGTGTAACTTGCTCTGGGGCTGTGAAAATGCAGAGTCACAGTCTCAGTACTGAGGTGTCCACCTGGGTCCAGAGTCCAGGCGGGGAAGAGGCGTTCAAGAAATGGCGTTCCCTTTCTCTGCTTCTTTGTGCTTCACGGTGCAAGGTAGCTGGGTACCACTTTTCCAAAGTGGGTCAGAGACTCATTAAGATGGATGACACCCTTTCTAGAGGTGCTGGGAGAAGCAGTTAATCAGTTTATATATGGATTTGCTCAGTGTCTCTCTCCGCTTTGAACCTGTGCTCTCTGATAGAACTCTCCGCAAAAATGGAAATATTCTGTCTGCATTGTCCAATGTGGTGGTCAAGAGTCACATGCAGCTTTTGGGTGCGTGAAATGTGACCAGTGACACTGAGGAGGTATATTGAACCTGTGTTTGATTTTAAATCCTTTAAATGTAGATAGCCATATGTAGCTGGTGGCTACCTTATTGGAAAGCAAAACTCAGTGTTCACTGTTGTATCCCCAGAGCCAGGAGTAGCATCTGCCCTTAGTATGTGTCGGATAAATCTGTTTTGCGTGAACGCATGCAAATTATTCCTGTGAGTCTTCCTAAATTACACCTAAGTAGTAAGACTGTGCATGTAAGGAAGGCCTGGGGGCTGAGGTAACCAGAGGTTTAGTGCACACCACTATAAGAAATAAGAGAGAGGAGACCTTCGAACTTGTGGGCAACCCTAAGAGGGGGAGACTGAAAGAACACAGCCAGGTACTAGGGGGAATGATCAGGTCCCTACTTGCCTTTAGAATACTGCCTAAAGTTCAGGCTTCAAGAGCAGGGACAGCACCTGCTGGATAAAGTCCTAAGTTAAGGATACATGCCACCTCCCCAGTTCGTTGCATTTTGTGCTTCCTGAAATGATTAGGAATCAGAATTTTAAAGAAATTTTGGGAAAGAAGCTGTGGGCTTGTTGGCACGGACCCAAGGAAGGGTCAAGGTGGAGCGATTATGCCGCTCACCCCACAGAGGACCTGGGGGAGAGACCCAGGGGACAGTTCAGGAGGCTGGAAGATGGCAGGGTCCTGTGCGGGAGGGAAGGCAGCACAGATGTTGCCCCGGGGAGTTAACAATGTGGAGGCTTAATTTAGGTCACCAGGTATAAAGTGTTACCTGTACAATCCCTGCCTCATGAAAGCTGGCTCTTTCTATTTTCCTGCCTGTGGAGTCTCTCTGGTGTGAGTCCCGTACCCTCTTCCTATGAACCTCGTGTAAATGATGATGATGATGATGATGATGATGATGATGATACATTTATTGAGCATGTAGTGAGACTCAGGGTCTAAACGCAGTCCATCATTTAATCCTTCTCAGAGCTCTGAAGTAGATGATCTTAGGTAACATTGATTGAGCATTCCAGCACACCAAGTACTGCTCTAACTCTTGAAGTGTTCACAGTCTGCCACTCCCCATGGGTAGGTGCAGTTATCATTGTCATGCTTCAGTTTATGGGAGAGGGCCCTGTGACCTCCAGGGGTTGAGTAACACATCCAGGATGGCACCCCAGTGGGCAGCAAAGCCAGGTTTTACAATCTGGGCAACAACCCAGCTCTAGATTTCAGACTTCCGGCCTCCAGAACTGGTGGAGGATAAATTCCTGTTGTTATAAGCCACCTAGCTTGTGGCGCTTTGTTATGGCAGTCCCAGGAAACTCAGACAGTGGCATCTGTATTCTAGGGTGGAGGAAGGACTGAGGATACCTCAGCTTGCAGGTTAGAGAGAGAGAGAGAGACTAAACTTTGGAGCCTATCCAAAAATCAAGGTTAAGGCTGTGTTTCAGTAACGGTGGGGATACAGGCAAGGGAGTAGAAGGGCAGCCTGGCTCCCTACTTTAGTGACTGTGCCTTTCCTACACAGCCAGGTACTAGGGGGAATGATCAGGTCCCTACTTGCCTTTAGGATACTGGTTAAAGTTCAGGCTTTGAGAGAAAATAGACCCAGGTGTACCTCCAGGCTTCTACCTATACCTGGCTGACCTTAAATTCCTTAAATTCCGTAAGCCTATTTCCCCCTCTGAAAAGATGGTAACAATAGTCTTTAACTTGAGGGTTGTCCTGAGGATTAAATGAGGTAGTATGGATAACGCCCCTACACACAATGAGCCCTCTTGGGAAAATAACTCATGCTTCAAGGAAAGAGACGGAAGGATGAGACGGCATCAGGCTTAGATGGTTTAGGCTCCAGGTTGAACTCCCTGCTCAGAGAGTGAACGTACAGTCTCCGTGGTCCTTTGCAGTTCTATCATCCACCCCCCCACCCCACCGCCGCCTGCCCCTCTGGCCGTTCCCAGTGTCAATGAGACACTTTACTACAAGTGTACCCTTCTTTTTCCTTCCTAATCCAGTAGGTGGCGATAAGTCTCCGTCATTTTTCTTTATCCAGCGTGTAACTCTTCAGCCTAATGCTGGTTAGGATGTGGGACCAGCCCACCGGGAGTGTTGGAAACAATTCAGAGTGAGGGAATCCCAGGGGAAGCTGTAAGCACCCCCCCAGGGCACAAACAGGCATTCATCCCCGCCCCAGAGGAACCTCTCCAGAGCACTTTGGATGGTGCTTATCCCCAATGCAGCAAGCTCAGATACAAAATTTATATTGATAATAAAAGACTTTCCATTTTGTTCCCCCAACAGAGATACATAATCTCACTCAGTCCCAGAGGGGACACAGCCCTAATGGCTATGAAGTGAACCTCATCTCAGTGCTAAATCTCTTGGTGTTTTCTGAGATAGCTATATGCTTGTATAAGATTTGGACTCACCGTGTATGTGGGCACCACTTGTGAGCTTCTTGGAAATATTGAATGTCAGGCCCCATCCCAGACCTGCTGAACCAGACCCTGCATTTTAACCATGGCCCAGGGGACTGGTATATTCTTTAAACATTGAAAATTTCTGACCTATCAGAGAGCAGAGGCACATGCTTCCTCTCACCAACCTGTGATCCATTTTCTAACTCAGTGGAGATTAAGATTGTCAGTAATAAGACTCCTCCGGGACATTTATATGTACAAACACACACCTGTCCTATTTGATGGTTCATCTTTCCAACAACCCTTTAGCTCCATTTCATGTGTAGCTGAGGACACTAGAATAAGATCTACACAAACATCTGAGAATGTAGCTGTTAGCTGAAATGTGGGCTCAGGATTTCTGAGTCCACTGTGATTGGATTTCAAAGGAGAAACAGAACTAATAGCCAACATTTGTTCGGTGCTTGCTGTGGACCAGGCCCCTATGGTAAATGTTAAACGTGTTATTTCATATAATTCTTTTCTAAGGAGAAGATCCTATTGTCCCCATTCCACGAATGAGGAAACAGAAGGAGAGAGCAGTCGATACACTTGCCTAAGGCCACACAGCTGCTACATAAATGACTGATCTACAGTTACAACCCAAACCAAGACCATGTCAAGTCTGAGCTCTTAAGCAACGCAGTTTAAGTCTCCCCTGAGGGTGGTATAAATTCCTCATATATATGTCATTTTGAAATCCTTGCGTGTGATTATAATGTTTTTTGGAGTAAATCAATACTTTGACCTTAAAGTTAATAGTTGTGTTAGTCATCTTTTCCTCGCTGTGACCAACATACCTGATAAGAACAGCTTCGAGGAGGAAAAGTTTATTTTGGACTCATGTTTTCAAAGGTCTCAGTCCAGTATTGGCTCACTTTATGGCTCTGGGCCAAGGAGAGGCAGAACATCATGGCGGAAGGGCATGGTGGAAGAAACCTGCTCAGCTCATGGCAACCAGGAGGGGAGGGGGGAGAGAGAGAGAGAGAGAGAGAGAGAGAGAGAGAGAGAGAGAGAGAGAGGTGCTGGGGTGGCCAGGGGTAAAATATAAACTACAAAGTTACACCTCCAATGCCCTACTTCCTCCATTCACTCCTCACCTCTCAATATTTACCACCCTGTACAATAGTCCTTTCAAATTATTAATTCATCAAATGGATTAATCCACTGATTAGGTTACAGCTCTCATAATGTAATGATTTCACTCTGAATGTTGCTACATTGTCTTACACGTGCTTTTGCGGGGGCATACTGTTATCTAAACCAGAACAATAATTATACCAAGATGGTTTCTTTCTCAACATTTTGTACCTTCTCTGGGTATCTGTGTTAGTTCTCTAAGGCAGCCATAACAAACTGTCGGGTTCCTGGTGTCTTAAACACTCAGGGCTCACTCCAGGGGAACTGGACAGCGCGAAATAACCACACAAGAGACAGAAATACCTTTTTCTTTGGGGGTGCTGTGATGGCTCCTCTGACTTTAGGGGTCTGGGGAGAGAGAGAAAGAGAGAGAGAGAGAGAGAGAGAGAGAAAAAGAGAAAGAGAGAGAGAGAGATCCCACACATGCTGACCCCTTTTATTGAGGAGAAGCCATTCAAATGAGGCAAGGGGTCAGGTTTCAGGGGGCTGAGTCCAGCTTCATGATGTCTGCTGTCAGCAGGTTGACTGACATCTAGGTTGAGTAAGGGCAGAGTAAGAAGGGGACATACAAAGGGCGTTCACGGAACATTCTATCCTAAACAGGGCAAAGGGGTAATATCACAAAGGAACAGGTGAGCGTAGCTGGAACCCTGGGTCTGTAGGAAGGCACGCCCATGCACGAAGACACATTTGCTGGGGCAACCGTCTATGGTTACCTAGGCAACCAGATCACAAGGTGACTGACAATACCACACCAATCAGAAGGGGAGACAACGCTGGTCATGTACCAGGTTGGCCTCCCACAACAAACTACCACAATCTGGGTGGCTTAAAACAATAGAAATGCATCATGTCCCCATGTGAAGGCCAGAAGTGTGAAATCAAGGTCTCACCCTTCTCCCTCTGAAACCTGTAGGGCGCAGTCCTTCCTGGCCTCTTCCTAACTTCTAGCGATTGCTAGTAGTTGGTGACATCCTTTGGCTTGTAGCTCCATAACTCCAATCTCTACTCCTGTCTTTATGTTTTTTTCCCTCTTGTGTGAGATACCAGCCATGTGGATTAAAGGCCCGCTCAACTCTATATAACCTCATCTTAACTTAGCTAACTATGACCCACTTCCAAATAAAGCCATATTCTGATGGGATTGGGATGTTAATGCATTGGGGTGGGGGGCACAATTCAACCTGAACAGTATCAACAGGGCAGTATAGTGTGGTCAGGTGTGTGGGTTCCGGAACCAGCATGGAGGAGCTCAGATCCTGGCTGTGTTACCCAGTGACGTGGTTACCTGTACTGTCTGAGCTTCACTAGCCTCTGTGCCTCGAAGGAGAACCTCACAGGGTTGCCATGTTTTCTCTTCTTTTTTTTTTTTGGGGGGGGTACTGGAGATTGAACTCAGGGGCACTCAACCATTGAGTCCCATCCCCAGCCCTATTTTGTATTTTATTTAGAGACAGGGTCTCACTGAGTTGCTTAGCGCCTCACCTTTGCTGAGGCTGGCTTTGAACTCGCGATCCTCCTGACTCAGCCTCCTGAGCTGCTGGGATTACAGGTGTGTGCCACCACGCCTGTCAGGGTTACCATGTTTTAACCCACATAAATCACCTGCAGGAGTGTGGCAGTAGAAACTGTTGGTGTCCTGTTCAGACCCCTTTATGTCTGGCACACTGTTCCTAGCCACAGCTGACAGCTCACACCAGTGACCTTTCATGGAGATCTGTTCTTGGTGGAGGGCAACCATCTTAGAGGTGCTTGGAGGTTGCTCTCCTCTCCCTGGTGGGTGTCCTGGCCAATGCCTGCTGTCACACCCTTGCTCAGCTTTCCCTCCCTGCCTCACTCTTTCAGGTCTCTCCTGAGAGTGGAGGCTGGGTAAATCCTGTGCATCTGAATTTAGCCTCAGGCTCTGCTTCCAGGGGACCAACCTGAGACAAGGGCCCAGGGCGAAAGCATCAGCTGTTGTTATTCTGAACATTTTTCAGGGCACTTGGAATTTACCTCTGAATCTCCCTTGTCTACCCCGTGATTTGATACTGCAATTACGTTTTACTTTTCCTGCCATTTATCTTACAATGTCAAGAATGACAAAGTTTTTCCTGTATACATCCTCGGGCCCCTGGCTGAGGCTGTGCAGGTGCATCGGGAGGGAGCTGCCCTTCACACTACAGGTCACACTGAGAGCATGGAGCATTTCTCATGGGATGCTGCATGTTCCTCTGGCTTCACTTCCGCAGCCTGTTTCTCAGTCTTTGCTCTGAGTCCTGTGTATAGAGAACCGTGTGCTTTCTAATGGGATCAGGCTTAGCAGCTGTCCTGGCTCAGCCTAACAGTTCTCCCGGGTGGTCTGGCTACATTTTATCCATATCCCACCCCTCCTTCTTCTTCTCCTCCTCCTCTTCCTCCTTCTCCTAACTGCCATGTAGCATATGATTAATATGCACAGATAATATATACTATATATAATAATAACATGGGTATTAGTTCTAATCCTCAAAAACTCTTTGAAAAACTGGGTGCGGTGGTGCATGCCTGTCATCCCAGTGGCTCAGGAGGCTGAGGCAGAAGGATTGCAAGTTCAAAGCCAGCCTCAGCAAAAAGGGAGGTGCTAAGCTACTCAGTGAGACCCTGTCTCTAGATAAAATGCCAAATAGGGTTGAAGATGTGGCTTAATGGTCGAGTGCCTCTGAGTTCAATCCCTGGTACCTGCCCCCCACCAAAACAAACAAACCCCCAACCAACCAACCAACCAACAAACAAACACCTCTTTGAAGGAGACTGTCAGAGAAGTCAGTTCACTTATTTGCATTCATGCAGTAGATGAGCCAGACTTTGAACCAAGAGGAGCTCTTCAAGTTTCCTGTTGAATCTACATTCTCTATAAGACTCAAACTGCGAAACACCCAATTTTACTAGTAAACATCAATTTCTGTAGCTGTTGTCCTAGTCCCCTTTCAGCAAAATGAATTGACCTTTAAATTCATTGGATCTTTCCCCTCTATTCTGGGCTTTAAATTTCCTCCACTCTTTTTACCCTCGGAACCTTGCTTTTCTTAAACTTCTGCATTTCTCTCTTCTTCTCTCTACTCTCCAAACCCTAGGCAAGTGCACACAAATTATGCACCCATTTCCTTCTGTCTCTCAGATTTCCTGATTTCTCTAGCATGCACTCCACAGTGTATGTCACTGAAGTTCCAATTCATCCTAACATTTGTATTTTCAGAACTACATTTAAATCAAGGTATGTGAGATTCTCGTTTGTCATAGGTATTGAGAAGGGCATAATGGTTGGGTCATTTATCATAGTTTATTTAATGATACTTGGGAAGCACTTAATTAATTAATCTTCCAAACAAAGCCTCCTTCCTTCCCCTTCCTGTTACCCAACCATCCATTAGAATTAGATCATCTTGAAATCACCACTTGGTAACAACCTGTGGCCGATATCTGAGTTACTTGGCACATCCTGGGGGCCCTATGACATCGTCCAGGGAATGTTTTACAGGTAAAGTATCCCTAATAAACTCTCCACATCAATAGCTCCCCATTCCTTTGGTCAGTGCTAACCTCTATTCTTTTCTATCCCCCATGTCTTTGTGGGTGGGTGTCAGGCTTTTGAAAATTTATGAAAGGTGAACATCTAATGGTGTAAGGCAGATTCAACGGCAGTCACTTGCAAAGTGAGACTGGAAGTACTTCGAAAGGATTAGGATTTCATGAAGTCAATGGCATTGATGTTGGAGGGCTGCCTGAATCCTTGGAAAAACAAGATAAGGAAGAACCCTTAAAAACTGGGTAAGTGGATAAGGACGAGGATCCCTGAGCTTTCTCAGGGAGATGATTAGAAGATCAAATGCTTAAGGAGTCCTTTGGGAAAAACCAAGGAACCCTTTAAATGTCTTTGAAAACTGAATGTCTTATTTGATCTCACTGAGAATGTTAAAGATGAAACGAAGAATGCCCTATTGTGCAATCACACGGCTTTGCAGAAAAATTATGCCAAAAGAATCAAGACACGATCTATTCTTTGTTCCAGAATAGTCACAACCTAAAAAGTTTTAAAAACATAAGCTAAAATAAACCAACTTGCTAAACTTTTCAGTTCTCAGTATGGAGTTCCAAGAAGTCTGTGATGCTTCCTGTCCTTTTAAGTAGGTTTAGGGTCCATTCCTCAGGTGGTTGGTGTCATTTACATATTTCAAAGCACCTACCCACAAGGAACTTCCGGTTTTCTTGCTGAGGTTTTTCTCACGCCCAGGGGACAGGACGGTGAGGAGTGTGGGTGAACTTAACAGGGTTGCAACATGGTTACCTGGGCAAGTGGAAGGGAACAGGACATACCTTCCCAGGCATGATCTGCAGCCTGGGTCAGGCACTGCCTTCTTTGGCTCCTGCCAGACTCTCTCCCTGGACACAAATCTTTTTGCCTGCTGCTGTCAGTAACGCGTTGGGGAGGCTCTTTTGTTGGCTTCCTGAGGGAATGCGTGAAAAAAGCACGTTGGGAATTTAGCAAAACACCGGGGCTCTAACTGCTCCTGAATGAGACCGAATTAGAAAATGGCTTCAAATTGAAAACTTAATTTTCAATTAGTGTACATTCAGGCAGTAGTGGGAGGGATGAAGGGATGGCAGCTTCTTTGGTTAACAGGCTTTTCAGCAGACAGGATTGCAACCTATCAGTCAGCTTCCTCCTTCCCGCCCCCTCCCACCGCCCTAAGTGCTACTTGCTCTGTAATTTGGCAGCGCTGGCTGGCTTGCTCAGGGCCTGCTGTGCGCTAGATCCCTGACTGACTCAGATGCAGATGGCAGCAGCCCGAGCCCCAGGAAGTGGGATGTAGCCTGTCGCCTCTGAGCTGGCTTGTGTATCTCCTTCCTGGCGGGCACCCGTGAGGCCACAGGTGAGCCTGTCGCCTTACAGGAGGTATGCCCTTCTGAAGGCTTTAAAAAATACACTTGGAGGAAAAAAATCGATTTTTTTCCTTTCTCTATTTAACTATAGCAAGAGGCTCACCATCCGGCAAATACAGTAAGCAAGGCATCAGCATTTGGCAAATTTGCCATGAAAGTGGGGTTGACTATCATTGGAGGGGACCAAGCTTCCAAGGGTGGGGTATGAAGCTGGGTACAGGGGGTGGCGGAGGCTGGGTGTTGGGCACATGAGTGGCTTTATCTATCCTCTGGGGCGTCTTTCCTGTCTTTAGACAGTTCTCACCCTCTTCTCTCCTTTCTCCTTTTTCTAATTCCCAAATACCTGAACAGGCCCAGGGGGTTCGGGTGACCACGGCCTGTTAGCGCGCCTCCTCTCAATTCTTTGCCACACGCGATGAGTTAACTGTGGAGACAGAGTCTCCAGATGCCACCTTCAGTGAACACGTGGGCGCTCAGCTGTGTGTTCACAAGCAGCGTAACTGGAATCAGTCATTCAGTGAGCAGAGCAGTAACTTCATTAGGAACTTCCTCCCGTCATCAGCAGGTGAGAGATGGCCTGCTCCCACGATGAAACATGCCATCTTCAGACGTGGCGGGCAAGGCTGCCCTCTGCTTGGCAGGCGCTTCCCGTCCTTGTCCCTCTTCCTTCCAACCCTCAGACACGGCCAAGCCCGCTGCCAACGCTGGGAGTGGGCGCTTCACTTTGTAACAGACATGGCCGCCGGCTCTGCGGATCTGTCACTAGGGTTTTCCTGACTCCTTCTTCGACCTTGGCTCACATCCCAGCCTGAGCTCCTGGCGACATCTGCTCCCTGCAGATTGGTCTGAACAAATTCCAAGTGCCTTTATTAAGGCTGCCTCTCTCCGTGAGTGCACCCCCAGGCTGATCTCTGCACCCCTTCTCCTAGGCCTCGGTGTCTTCAGCCCAAGGTTAGACGCCTCTCCTGAGGAGCCCTTCCACTTACCATTCTGCCATTTCTTCGTTAGTCTTATCCTGCTGATGAGTGACTCTTGTTAATCCCCTCTTTACCAACCAGGCTGAGCCTTCTAGTCAGTTTTCCAGAAATGTTCGAATTAATCAAGAAAGGATGGGACTGGGTCAGATGCCAACTCAGACTTTTTTTTTTTTTTTTTTCTTGCAGCTTCCAGACTGAGAAAAACAGAATGGGAAGGAGGAGTTTTGAAAAACAAGTCTTGCCAGACGAATGCCCTTGAATCCTGGGAGCTCAGAAGCAATTGACTTTGAGAAATGAAACTGAAAACTCAAAGTTGCAGGCATGAAGGGGCCTTAGAAGTCTTGTAATCCCGTCCCTTTGTTTTATAAATGGGAAAAACTCTGAGTTGAAGAGACCAAAGGAGCTGTTCAAGTGACAAAATAAGGTGAGGGAAGAGAAGGCCCAGGACTCTTCCGTGCCTCTTAGATTAGCTATTCACACAGCCCATCTCTTCCCCTTGTGAAAGCTGTTGAGAAGGTTTCCGGTGAAGGCATCAAGTACTTATCCACTTACAATTTTTAAGGATGTCAGTGTGCTTTTTGCCAGGACTTAGGGGTACATCCATCACAACTCCTTTGGTTCCAAGAGACAAAAATACAACTTGTCGGGAAAGGAGAATTGATGAGCTTATGCAATCTAAGAGAAGCTGGCTAACCAAGTCCTAGGGACCTGACAGGCCAGAGAACCAGGACAAGGACTGGGATGTCATTAGCCTGACCTTTGTTTGTTACTATGTCTCCAGTATTCTTTCTCACAGAATAAAGATTTTCCTTTTCTTTCTTTTTTCTTTATTTCCCATGGATGGGAATCCTGGTCTTCAGTAACAATGCTGTATGTTTTATAGCTCCTGCCATTGACAAGGACTTAATCTCACAATCTGTGGCCTGGTTGTGGGAAAGTATCAGGTTGGCCTGAGGTGATAGGAGGAATCAGGTGGCCTCCCTGGAGGAGGGTCACATATACTCTCACTGGCCCTGTTTGGATCTGGGGCTCAGTCGAGGACCAATAATTAGGGGCCCTGGGTTGGGATCTGTGAGACTGCGGTCACTCACATAAACCTCAGGGTTAGTTTGTTCGGGGGGAGGTAATAGCTTTCCTATAATAAAGTAGGTACTGGATAGAGAAGATGAAAAGGGATGAGGAGTGACCTGTTCGCTCTCATTAAAATGTTCTATTTCACCTGTATGTTCACCTCTGTTAATGATGAGACAACACTCAAGAGGCACGTCTCTGGTTTTTCAATATTTCCAACCACCTTCCTAAGTGTAAGGCAGTAAGAGACTAGTTGAAAGCCTCTCATTGGACAGGTCTAACCTGAAAAGGAGAAATATAGATTTATATTCCATTGTAGTTTATTCTAACCTTTGAATTTAAAAATGATAATGTATTCTTTATTTTTGTGTTTGTTCTTTATTTGTGGCCTTATCTTCTAGGCTGTCTTTGAGCACTCTGACTGGTCCAGCCCTCAGTAGCCTGAGGCCTCCAAGAGACAATAACACTTTTATGTTGTTGTTGGGATTTTGGAAAGCTCGCATTACATTTTTTCATAAGGACGAGTTATTGTTTTTATGTCTATAAACCTTCCATTTCTTCTCCAAGTTGACATTTGTAGCTTTCCTGAAGCAAGGAGATATTCTTCTGCTCTAGTGATTATGTCCTCTGTTTTATCAGTGATGACACAATTAGATCAGCGGTCTACGGTCTACAGAATAATAATCATAACATCAACACTTATTGAGTGCCACCATAGACCAGTCACTATTAACTTTATATGTTTTAACTTACTTGATCCATGTAGTAACGCCGGGGATTAAGTGCGATTGATATTATTCCATTTTGTGGATAAAGACTGTCACATAGGTGGGTAAAGTCACTTAAGGTCACACAGCTAGAAAGTGGCAGAGCTAGATGGTCCTGGGCCATCTGAGTCTGTGCATTTAAACCTTATACTATTGTATCTCTTAAGTGGGCAGATACTACTATATGACATATAAGGAGTTCTGGAGTAACCTCTGCTTCCTCAAATATTTTATCTACCTGTTGATTAACAACCCTGATTAGCTTAATTCCAAGTATACATGTCCCATTAAAAATAGAAATAATCCTGGGAATGAGATCCTGTTAATTTTGTTTATTCTAAAATCCAACCAGCATGACTTCTATGCCTATTTTAATCATTACGTTGGTACCCTGAGGTGAGTGGAATAATCTCCATCATACAGATGACAAAACTAAGAATTAGCAAGGTCAAAGGGCCTGGTGAAGGTGACACAGAAAAGAAGTGGGCCAGGCCATACTAGGACAGGGCCTGCCTCACTCTCAAGAATACTAGTAAAAGAAATGAATCTGTCAGGTACTTTCTGATTTGCAGAGCAGGCTTTGACAGGGAAGGAAGTGGGAAATGCATGACATTGTGTCCTCAAGGGGCTAAAATGGGATCCTTTGAAAGTTCAGGGGCAGGGAGCTGATTCATGAAGAAAAGCAAGAGTAGACGTGAGAGGCTTTTCTAGAAAAGCTCTAGTTCTCTCGTCTTGCTGCCTAGAGAGAGGGGAAACATTGACTTAGTTCATGCTTTTGGAAGGCTCTGGCGATTAGGGTGTTAATATTCTGTGTATTCACGATTATGCTGTAACTACCCATTATGGGAAAACTCATCATTTTACGGTAATGTAATTACATTAAATAGCACCAGTCATGTCAACAAGAAGACTGGGGGGGCCTCTAATTATCCATCGTACCCAGGCACCTCAGTCTGGATCAGGAATAATTGGTGTAATGCAGTTTTGCGTGTCAGGGTTGGCCCCCATTTTCCTCCGGAAAGCTCTTCTTGCTTTCTGATGCTCCTTTGTGTGTGTGATTCAGCTATTTGTGATTTGGAAACAGATGAGTTATTAATTTTCCTGATTTAGGCATGACTCAGTGCTTCCCTCCGCGAGACAGAAATTGGCACGATGGTGGAGGTTCACATATTGCTCTAGTGGGCTGACTTTAATTCTTTAGGAAAAAATAGCAAGGCATGGTATAGCCGGGTCATAGGATGGTTCCCTTCCTAGTCTCTCTTCTGTGGAACTTCATTTCACGATAGCTAAGTTATGGAACCAGCCTGGGTATCCATCAACAGGAGAATGGATAAAGAAAATCTGGTGCATATACACAATGGAGTTTTATTCAGCCATAAAGCAGAATGAAATTATGTTGTTCATAGGAAAATGGATGGAACTGGAGACCATCATGTTGAACAAAAGAAGACAAACTCAGAAAGTCAAGGGTCACATGTTTTCTCTCATATGTGGAAGGTAGAGAGAAAAAAGGAAAAAAGAAAAGTCAACCTCATAAAAATAAAAGGAAAACTGGTGAAGTAGAGGAAGAGGATGAGGGAGGGAGGAGGGGAGAGAAAGGGAATATGTGGAAGGATGAGATTGGCCAAATTATGTTATGTGCATGTGCAACTGAGCACATCACAATGAATCCCACTATTATGTATATAGTCTTAATGTGCCAATAAAGAAAAAAAAAAAGAGAATTGGGAGGAAAGTGACTCTAATAGGTGATGAGGCCCTTGAGGATCAGACCTCTATTTGTTATTTCTTCTCCAACCATTGCATGGGACAGAGAATGAGAATAACTCACATATACTGTCTCCCATACATCAGGGACTGTGCTAGGTACTTTACAGGTGTCTAAATTCATTTTCAAACAATTCTGTCAAGAAAGTTTGATGGGGAGGCTCTGGCAATTAGGGTGTTAATATTAGGCAGGAGGATCGTGAGTTCAAAGCCAGCCTCAGCAATGGCGAGGTGCTAAGCAACTCAGTGAGACCCTGTCTCTAAATAAGATACAAAACAGGGCTGGGGATGGGGCTCAGTGGTTGAGCTCAGCCCCTGAGTTCAATCCCCGGTACCAAAAATAAATAAATAAATAAAAAATAGAAAAATAAACCTTGACAATCTCATTTAGCACAGGAGAGAACTAAGGATCAGAGAGATGAAGCAATTAGCCCAAAGGCACAGGACTGGAAGCAGTAGAGATAGACATATTCTTGGCCTGTGCTCTTTCCACTACTTTCCACTCCCTCCCAGCAGGTGCCTGAGAAATAGCTATTGAAAGAAGAGGAAGCAGTCTACACATAATCATGTGAGAGGACGGTCTTTTACTTTCTGGTTTGTTTCATCAACTTCTTAAGAATTAATTATCTAGTTTGATTAATTTCTAAAAATTCTTTCCATCCTATAAGGCAATCTGGATCTCATTTCCAATTTTTTTTTTTTTTTAGCATTGGGAGAGGGTGTTCAGTGATCCTATCTCTCTTCTCTCTCTCTCTCTCTCTCTCTCTCTCTCTCTCTCTCTATATATATATATATATATATATATATATATATATATATATATAACATTTTTAAAATCAATCAATTGTAAAGTCAATCTGAAAGAGTATCTTTGGGGAAGAAGCAAATCTTAGAAGGAAAATCTGAGTTGCAGTGAGGTGAAGAGGCCCAAAGCTCTAGATAAACCTGAAAATGGTCTCATTTTCTTTTTTCTTTGCTGTGTAGACTTGGCAGTCATCTTATTAAAATTAAGAGAGTGCAGCAGATGGTGTGATTTATATTCACATATAAAGTGCTTTCCCCAAGTGATTTGGAGGCCCTGATGGGTTTTTTAAAGTTATAATAGCTGTGATTATTTTGTTGTGTTTTATAGACACATAGTATTTTGGTCATTCCTGATTGATTTCTTTTCACTCTAAAAGCAACAGAGGCAAGAATTAGCACCCCATTTAATAGAAGGGGAAACCAGAGTGGAGGAGGTGTTGAAAAACTAGATTTCCCTCGGGAGATGTCAGTAGGGACCACTGCCCTGTGAAGTGGGTGGGGACGGAGGCCCCAAGAGCCCACCGCATGACATTTAGTCCATCCTCAACAGGAACAGGCACCATTACAGTGGATGGAGATCAGCAATTGACATGTACCCGCCGTGGGAATCGGAGTTTCCAGATGACTGATGGGCCTCACCTTTTCGAATGAATTGTCTTTACTGGTTCCAGGTCTCCTGCCGTGGCTCTCACTGTCTCCGTGTCGTTGCAGAACTTGAACTCTTCTCCTTGGACCTGGGATAGGAAGAGAACCTGCCGCCTGGCTTCTTAATTGGTATCTAGAAGAGAGAGCGTGACTTTGGAAAAACCCCCAAGCTATTTCACAGAGGGCTGCAATGAGGCGCCTGGTTCTCCATAGAGAGGAGCAGAGGAGGAAGGCCCTTGACCTGGAACCTGGCTGGGTCGGCATCTCAGGGAATGCTGACATGTGGAAACGACCCCTGGGGGGAGCATTGCCAACAAAAATGCAGCAGACCCTGGAAGAACCAGATGTCCAGAAAATGGTGTGAAATTTTTGGAGGTAACAAAAATTCCTCTATATTTTGATCTTAATTGTTGATATCCTAATAAAAATATTATTATTATTATTTTAATCCCCAAAGTAAGCAATGTTCATGATTAAATTTGGAAACTCCCAGAATATAGGAAATAAAAGTTAAAAAGTTCCTTCTCACCTCTCATCTCTCTAACATACACCTTAGGACTAGTGAATACTTGTTGTGCTATCCCACTGAGAGAGCGCTAATGAAAATCAGTGTATATTCTGTGTGTTTAAATCATATATATCTTCCTATATTTCCAACAGCCTCCCTCCCCATTTAACACTACAGCTTGCATGTTATTCTATATCATTAACTATAGATTTGAATTGCTCATTTATAAATTATTGCCAATTTTTGTTGTGCCTAGTTGTACTTTTCTTTATGTCCACCCTTATTGATGGACATTTTGGTGGTGGTCAGGATTTTTTCCCCTGATTTTTTTTCTAAAAAAATTGTTGATTGCTTTGCAAAGAATGCTGCCCTCTATGCTTTTTGTACCAGTCTATTTTAAATAACTGAAGATCAGAGCTGGAGGTGTCTTAGGAAACCATCAAGTGCAGATGAGAAAATTAAGGTGAGACAAGGAAGAGTACCCTATTGTGAATTGAGCTGCTATAACCATTGATGTGGCTGGATTGCTGCTCAGAATTGTCATGGATCAGCCATGCGTATAGCCCTGATCTCTTGATCACACCTTCTCTTGTCCTGGAATTTCAATGTGCATGACTATTAAGTATTCCTTGAAATAAGTAGGCCGTTGGCTGAGTTTCCCATTCTTCCATTGTGCAGTTTTCTGTTGGGACTGCTGTATACAGCTGTCATTTTTGGCACTGCACAAAACACCAAGACTGAGAGGTGAGGAAGAGCTGAAACCAAGGACTTTGCTCCATTTGCTGAGCCCTGAGCATAGTTTTGTGCTATATGTAAGTGATCTTTCCAGACTGGAAAACTTTCTAGAAATTGTCCAAAAGCACCATACACCTTGCAGAGGTCCTTAATTTTGGAATAGAAATATTTGATTTGTAGAACAATAATGCAGTTTATTGCATACAAGCCACATCATTTATTCTAGTGGCAACAGAGTTCCAGTGTTCATACTTTCTCATTTATTCTTCCTTGTTACTGACAGTTTGCATTTGCTAGACAACTGGGTGACATCAGGGTTACAAGATATGGTCCTGGGTAGGTTAGATTTAACAGCCTAGTGAAGCTGAGAAGGGAGATGTCTCATGGGCAGGAGGTTCTCCTGATTTTTTTTTTTTTTTTGTAATTCAGTACTCAACTCTTGGGGGCTAATGATGCTGTTCTTGCCCTGTGAGGTAACCTGTCTTGGTTGGAATGAGCCTCTTTTCCAGATAATTTGTCACTGAGTGGCACGTTCCCATAACTGTTTCCCCTGTGTCTCCTGCTCTGCCTTTTACTATTGTCAGTTCTCTCATGAGATAGTGGTCTCCAGGGTCACCTCAGAGGACAACTGTTCTGCTTGCGACTGTTTGCTACAACGGATCTGGAAAAGTTTGAACCTGAGGTGACTTTCCGAGGTACATATGTGAATACACCACAGTGAATCTCCACATCATGTGCATCCACAAGCCTGGGATCCTAATTAGAATAAGATATACTCCATGTTTGCATAAATATGTCAAAATATACTCTATTGCCATGTATAATTAAAAAGAACAAATAAAAAATAAAAAAATTGTATTTGTCACAATAATTATGAAATATCTAAAAATAAAAATAAAAATTATGTAGCATTAAAAAAGTTATTCTTCATTTTGGACAGGGATTCCTGATTTTGGTATAGTGTTTTTCTTTTATTAAAACTTATTTTTAACTGATATTTAAAAACATAAATCGTGTATACACGTGTTAATCAGGTGTGGCACAGAGGATTAAATCCCGGGGAGCTCATCTCTGAGCTACGTTGCAAGTCCTTTAAATTTTTTTTTTTTTTTTAATTTTGACTTAGGGACTCACTAATTTTGTTTTCAATTAAAAGAAAATATTTGTTCTTTTTAGTTACACAGGAAAGTTGAAACTAAACAGTCACATCTCAAAAGAAGAAATACAACTGGTCAACAAATATATGAAAACATGTTCAACATCTCTAGGAACTAGAAAGATGCAAATTAAAACTACATTGAGATTTCACTTCACTCCCACCAGAATGGAAATTATCAAGAATACAAGTAATAATAAATGTTGGCGAGGACGTGGAGAAAAAGGTACACTCATACATTGTTGGTGGGACTGCAAATTAGTGCAATCACTCTGGAAAGCAGTACGGAGATTCCTTAAAGAAGGGGGAATGGCACCACCATTTGACCCAGTTATCCCATTCCTCAATACATATCCAAAAGATTTAAAATCAGCATTCTACAGTGACACAGCCGCATCAATGGTTATAGCAGCCCAATTCACAATAGCTAAACTATGGAACCAACCTAGGTGCCCTTCAACAGATGAATGGATAAAGAAAATGTGGTCCATATACACAATGGAATATGGCTAAGTTTTCGGTTCTGGCTCAGACTTGTGATCCCCCTGCTCCGCCATCCCAAGTAGCTGGGATAACAGGAGTGCACGAACCCAACTGGCCCATGTCATAGTTTGATATATGTATGCATTGCACAATGTTTAAATCAGGTTAAACACATTTATCTCTTCAAACATTTATCATTTCTTTATGGTAAAAACTTTCAAAATCATTCTTTCTATTTTTTTTTAAATGGACAGTACGTTACTGCTGTCTGCAGCTTCCTTACAGTGCAATAGCACACCAGAGCTTCTTGCTCCCATCTAGCTAAACTTAGCACCCTTTGATCTCATCTCACTCCCTCTCTGGCCTTTGGTAACCCCCATCTACTCTTAACTTCTACAAGACTGACTTTTTTAGATTCTACTTATGTGGGAGGCCTTGTGGTACTTGTCTTTCTGCCTTTGGCTTATTCTATGGAACAAAATCTCTAGTTCCACCTATTTTGCTACAAATGATAGGCTTACATTCCTTTTTAATGGCTGACTATTATTCCATTGTGCATATGTGCCACATTGTCTTTAATCCACAAACAGTTGATGAACACTTAGGTCATTTCCATTTCCCAGCTAAGGCGAGTAGTGCCATAATGAACATGGTGTACCAATGCTTGTCAACATGCTGATTTCATTGCCTCTGGTATGTTTGATGAAATGACTTAGTAAAACAAAAATAAATCAAAAAATGAACCTCAAACACCTTAAATACAAGTGTTATAAGGAGTGATATTCCAGAATGATATTCCAGAATGATATTTGTAGGCAAAGATATACCAGTTTACTGAACCCAATAGTTAATAGAATATCTGGAAGCTTTTGATTTCTGTCTGGATGATCCTCCATTGTTTCAAACTGAGAAGCAATTTTAGGTTCATAGCAAAATTGAGAGGAAGGTACAGAGATTTCTTGTATATACTCCCTGCTCTGACAGGTACTGCCTCCTTTATTATCAATCTCCCTCACCAGAGTGCTATTTTTGTTATAATTGATGAGCCCACATTGACATCATAATCACCGGAAGTCCAGAGTTTTCAGTATAGCTCACTCTCAGTGTTATTTCTATGGATTGAACAGACATGAAGATATCGCTAAGATTCCAGTGTCCGCTAAGCCTCCATGTGTTGAAATTTAATTCCCATTGTGAGGTATTAAGGTATTAAGTGTTTTGAGGGAAAGTGTGATTGGGATTAAATAGGGTGATTAGGATAGAACCCCCACGATTGAATCCTAGTGACTTTACAAAAAGAGAGAGAGCTATTAGCAGATAAAGACATCCACAAGTGTCCCTTGTCTCTCGCCTTGTGTTGCTCTATACTACCTTGAGACTCTTCCAGCAAGAAGTCCATCCATAGATATGCCTCTTAGACCTTCACCTTCAAAGACATGAACCAAGATAAGTCTATTTTGTTTGTAAAGTAGTCCTGCCTCAGATATTTTGTAATAGTATTAAAAAATGCACCGGTACAGACATATATCCATCATTATAGTACGATACAGAAAAACTTTCCTGCCCTGAAATTCTTGCATTCCACGTCTTCATCCCTTCCTCTCCCCAATTCCTGGCAACCACTGATGTTTTTACTGTCATCACATTTGCCTTTTCCAGAATGCCAGTCAGTGCATAACCTTTTTCAGATTGACTTCTTTCACTTAGTGATGTACATTTAAGTTTCCTCCGCATCCTCCCATTCCTTTCAAGAGCTGAATGATATTCATTCACTGGATGTACCACAGTTTATCCATCCACTCGCCTTCCAAAAGACATCCTGGTTGTTTCCAAGTGTTGGAATTAAGAAAAAAGCATCTAGAACTATCTGTGTGCAAGTTTACATGTGGATATAAGTTTTCAACTTCTTTGGGTAAAAACCAAGGCACTCCCTAACATGTGTTGCTTTGAAGACACAGTGAGATCCAGTGAGGGGGAGAAGGAGGTAGTATCAACTAGACCCCTGCAGTGTGTTAGGTAAGAACATTTCCCTGCATTTGGAATTCATCTTTTTTTTTTTGTGTGTGTGTGTGTGTGTGGGTGTGCATGTGTGTGGTGCTGGGGATTGAACCCAGGGCCTTGTGCCTGCGAGATAAGCACTCCACCAACTGAGTTATATCCCTAACTCTCATCTTGGTTTTGCACTTCATTTTGCTTTAAATATATTCTTACATGTTATATCTTAAAGTGCAAATTGGTGAAGGCAAATGGTGCAGAAAAGAGAATGCATCTTTTCTAGAATGGGCTCCTTCTCGCCTCTGCCTGTCTGCATATCACATGCTCTTCTTTCTATGTAGCATGAAATAAACCTTGATCACACCATGGTTCATGTGCTGACTGAATCTTGTTTCAGATTATCATCTAATGCTTGTAAAAATTTGGCTTCATTGCAGAATTAATATATTATTCTCTAGGCATGAATTATTTGGATCTCATTGGTCAGGGTAGAGTATGTCCTGGGTTTTTTTTTTTGATGAAAATATTGTTTTTCTTGAAGACTTTTCAAGGAGTGGCAGGATTTTCAGGGGTGAATTAGTCATTGACCAGGGATGGGTGTCCTGGATGATGGTCTATGGAGGTCATGAGCCATGGATTTTCATTTTTGTGGCACTGATTCTGTTGGAATAACTTTAGGTTTGCAGCTAGCAGCTAATGAGCAGCTCAGAGTGCTAGGAAAACATTCGCTCATAGAGGCCTGACAGGAACACCTGCAGGATGGGGTGCTCTGCTCTAGTGAGCCATCACTCTTCTTTGTCCTACCTAGGGATTTCCATGTCTGATCCATCACCACTGCATGTGCGTTGGGCCCCTGTCTTTGGTCTCTTGATCCTTGTTGCGGGCTATCTTAGTGTGACTTTGTTTATCCTTGAGAGACTTCAGGAGGCCTCTGGTAGGTCCACCAATCAGTCATGGGCAACTCCCCCGCCCCCTGCAATGAGTTCCACAATTAGCTGCACTGAAAGCTCTGCTTTCTCAGTCTGGACTCAAAGTGAAACCCAAAGACATTGACCAATTTTGGCAGGAAGCTGTCTTTTTAGCACCCTGGATTGGCCCCCCAAACATCTGGGATCCACAAATTTGTATTAGAGTCTTATACTCTGCAAAGAGATAGGAGGTCCATGAGGGACACACTCCCCCTGCCTCTTTCATCCCGATCCCTCTTGCCATCATTGCCAGCCTTCATGGCTGTTCTGCAGAGGAGGTCATCAAAAAGCATAATGATTCTTTGGAGGAAAAAGCAATGATTCTCCAGGCCTCTGCCCCCAGTGTCATTGATTCAGATGGGGACAGTAATTTGAATGAGGATGAGCCTGATGCTTCCTAGTCTGACTCCCCTCCTCCTAAATATCCATGGGCAGACTTATGCCCTTATGCTGAGGAGGCACTCCCTGTAAGACCCTTGGCTCTTTACCACCCCTCCGCCGAGGAGACACCACCTGTAAGGCCCTCTGCTCCTTGTCAACCCCATATTCTCCTCGTGACCCTTTCCTCGCCTTTCCAGTGAATTTTGCTCTCGATGCAGAAAGTAGACCCTGGGTGCCTACTCCCTTACCTGAACTGGCATTACTATGGAAGGCTTCTCAGGAGTCGGGTCCTGACTCTCCCTACTTTGAAGAAGTACTAAGACAATGGTCAGGCCAATTCCAAACCTCCTTTGATTGGATGAACCTTCTCAAGGCACGCTTAACTCGCCCACAATTCTTCCAATGGAAAGCTTCCTTCGAGGAGGAAGCAGAGCAAGTGGCAAGGGATAATCTCTCCTTTGGCATTGCCATCACTTTAGATATGTTGCTGGGTCATGGTGCCTATGTCAGCCCGCAGGAACAAGCAAAGATTGGCAATCTCATTTACTTTGACCAGGTCAGAGACATTGCCATAAAGAGTCTTAAAAATATGACACCTCCAAAATATGATGAACTCTTCAGAAAACTGACCCGAAATCCCCAGGAATGGTTTCCTGACTTTTTGTCCCGAGTTACTGAGGCAGTTGGGAAGTTTATCCCACCTGATCCCATGCAAGACTCGATGGTTAAGGAATTGGCATGGGAGGGAGCCATTGCTGAAACTAGGGCTGCCATTGCCCCAGGAAGCAGTGCATCCCTCTCTAAATGGATCATTGCTACAAAGGAGGTAGCCCCCTCTTTAGGACCCATCCGGGTATTGACAGCTGCCATTCACACATTAGCAGCTAACAAAAATGATGGACCTTCACGGCAAAGGTCTGATCTCATTTGCTTTGGCTGCAATCAACCAGGTCACATCAGGAGATTCTGTCTCAGGAGTGTTAACCCCCCAGACCCCTCACGTCCCAAGAGTCTTTGTCCTAGGTGTAAGAAGGGTTATCTTTGGGCAAGGAATTGCAGGACCAGGCCTTTAAACTTCCATCGGGGCAACCCTCAGTCCCACCAGTAAGAGGGAAGAAAGGTCCTCAAGTCCACTGGACGCTGCCCATTTTGGGCACCAATCCCAGAATGACTCTTATGCTTGATGACGTTCCTAATAAGGGCACAGTGAACACAGGGGCTGATGTTTCTATAATAGATTCCAACTCAGCATCCAAGATGATGAAGTGGAAGACAGAACCAGGTCCCCAAATTCAGGGTGTTGGTGGGTTACAAACCACCAAAAGAGTCGTCTCCCCTGTAATCTGGCAGGACACCCCTGTTATCTGGCAGGACACCGATGGAGAGAAAGGTGCCTTCTGTCCTTTGATTGCAGAAGTCCCTAACACCTTATGGGGAAGGGACATTTTGGAGGAGATGGATGCTGTCATAACTGCTGATGATAAAGCCCTTTATGATGAGATTATGGCTCAAGCCTTTTCTTTGTTTGCTTCCGGATGCAATCACACTTCTGTTTGACTTGCTTAAAAAGGAGGATGATCCTTCCAAGATAAAGCTCAACCCTCAAGCAGAGACAACTGCACAAAAGAAAAATGACAGTCTCTCAAAGTTAGAGACCCATAGATATGACCAGTCTAAGCCCCTGTTAGGAATAATACAAATGACAAGTTACTCCAAACTCTGCAAACGCTGGAGATTACAACTCCTAAGCATGCATTCTCTGCATCTCAGCCCATACCTTTGGAACCATGTGTGTTTACTGACGCAAATAAGCACACCTTTGGTGTTATCCTGAAAATTCCCTATAAACAGGATATCTCCCATGCGGAGCGCCACTCAGGTTCAGTGCAACTGGGAGAACTTAGGACAATAATACAGGCACTCCTTGTGAGTGCAGACACTGCCATCAATATTTTTTCAGACAGGAAGTACTCTGTCCAGGTGGCAAAAGCCATCCCCTGTGTGATTTTTAGACCCACAGGTAAGCCTATTGATCAAGCTCTCCAGACTCTTAAGGATCTTACGGAAAACAGAAAACATCCATGGTTCATCTCACATGTGAGATCCCACACTGGGTTGCCTGGATTCATTGCTACAGGCAACTCTCAGGTGGACAATCTCCGTCGGGTCTAACGACACTGCACTGCAGGGGATGGACACATTTTTTTCCTGCCGTCCTGTGTCACTGGACTTGCTGGAGCAAGCCCGCATCCTCCACACTAAATTTCACATGTTGGCAAATAATTTGAAAGCCTTGTTTCCTGACCTTACTATGACACAATGCAAGCATCCAGTCCAGGCATGCAAGAATCGTGCCCCTCTGGTGCCGCTTGGACCACTGCAACCACAGGGAGCAAAACCTTGAGGCCTCTCCCTTATAAACTTTGGCAAATGGATGTTACCCACATCCCCTCCTTTGGTAAGTTCAAGTATGTCCTTGTTATCGTGGACACTTACTCCAAACGTACACATGCTGTGGCACAGTCAGGAGAGAAAGCCTCAAATGCCATAAAGGCAACGAAAGCAGCAATGTTAATGCTTGGGGTGCCTTGGTCTCCAAAAATAGACAACGGACCAGCCTAGACCTCACAGGAGTTTCAAAATTTCCTGGTTTCTTGGAAGATTACTCACACAACAGGCATCCCTTATAACCCACAAGGGCCAGGCATAGTGGAAAAGACTAATCGGACACAAAGAAAACATTATAGAAACAAAAGAATGCCCACACGTGCCTGGATTCTCCCTTTGCATTGACGCATGTTCGATTTGCTCTCAATTTTCTTACCTTTGACTCAAATGGGATAAGCCCTGCATATAAGCACTAGGGCTTCTTTTCATCCTTGACTCCAGTCCCCCTGGCGTGGTGGAAAGATCCACTCATCAATGCATGGAAAGGGCCACACCCTTTGATTACCCAGGGTAGAGGCTTGGCCTGTGTTTTTCTGGAGGACCACTCTCACCCCATTTGGGTACCAGCAAGAAATGTCAGACCAGCCACGGACAGCCAGGCCTCGGAAACCGAGCCAAAAGGAGAAGAAGAGATCAACACGCCCTCCACACCGGAGGGCACTAACCTGGGGTGATGTCAAAGCCCCATCAGATCAAGCCCAGGCCATGTCACCTGCCAGAGACCAGAGTCCTCGTACTCTCTTCTTGCTTATGTGTGCAATTATAACTTGCAACTCACAGGTGAGTGCACAACAGGTAAGTATGAAACCAAAAGGCCTCCGTCTAACAGCCTGATAACTCGAGACCCTATGCTGGCCTGTCCGAGCAAAACGGACACGCTTCAAAGCATGGCCCATGTGGGAAGAACTGCTTTGCAGTCAGCTATCACTCATGAATGGCTGTCTGGGGGACAGTTCTCCTCTAGCGAAGAGCCTCTAATACCATCTAGTGGCAAAAATTCTTCAGTGAGCAAAATACTCATGCCACTACAATTAAAAAACCACGAGAGCAATCCACGCTCAATTATTCATGATCAGGATGTTGTACATACTTCTCTCTCAAATCTTGCAGGATGCATCCCAAGGTCAAAACTCAGGAGGACAACAGGAGCCCTCCAGATCAACATCATCATAAGGCTCGCCATCCTCACAGTAACAAATGCAACTGCCGCTCTAGCTGCTCTCCTGCACCCGACCAGAAGGACCACACCCAACCGATTGGAAACAACTTACGCTGTTGCTGGGACTTCAATTGGACTTTCCCCTTCTTTTGCATCAACGCAGAAGAGGACCCCCTTTATGCTATTGTGCATCATTCTGTCATTCAGCCCCCAAGTACATGCTTGGTGGGTGGGGGCTCCATCTCCCGGGATTCTTTTACCTGTTGGTTTGGATGAGACAGTGTTGCCTTTCTTGTTTGCTACTAATGTTTCCTCGGGATGCCCTGTTACATCTGACCCCATAGCAAGGCACCCTTGGAATATGTCACTCTCACTTGATCATTCATGAGCCTTTACTACATTAAGGGATGTGTCTAGGGCACAGAGGTTGTGTCAGTCTACAATTTGCCTTCACAATGATATTCTTTGGGAGCCAGGAATAGGAGGCATTATAGGTTTTCAGCCACTCTCCTTGGAAGGAGAAGCAAAAGCAGTCTCTGTCAGTGGTCTGCCTAATGGCATGATCCCTCATGCTAAAGACTCACATTATTG